>NW_027464799.1:220000-232500 GCF_043290135.1 Rhipicephalus microplus
GCCGGTTCTCCAAGCCGGACCCGTAGGTATCGTTGTGTGCTCGCTCTCATTGGCCCGCCTAACCAGAAAATGCCTGCGGTACACCCATTTGGATAAGAGTGCACGCAGATGCGGGCCTCGACGGCTACACATTTCCTCGGGCGGCCGCCTCCCGGCCTCCGTGGAGCGCGGGATGCACGGTCCCATCGACAAGCCTCTCCCGTTTTTACCGTGGCGTCGCGGTTCACCACGGCAGGCGGGTCGGTCTCCTCCGCATAAAAAGGGGGACCCCCGCTTTTTGTTCCACGAAATCGCACAAGCTTTTTTCGCATCCACGGTTTGCCACCGCACACCAAAATGCCGATCCGGCTGCCTACTTTAGCCAACAGGTGGAGCCAGGCGCGCCGTACTTGCGCGGCACTTCCCACGTCCACCGAAGTCGGTGCCAAGGACCACTTTCGGCGCCGGAGCCGCGTACGAGCCTACTCGAGGCGGAAGAACGAAGCCAGCAAGGGCCTGGCCGCAAGTGCGTTCAATTGTCGGGACGTCCAAGTCCCTCGTTCTTCCGTGCTTCCTCTTTCGGCAAGTCGTTGCGGCACCTTCCCAAAGCGCGCAGACCCGCTAATCGCGACGAGCGCGACGTGGCCGTGCCGCCTTTCCCTCGGCAGCAAGCAAAACGCCTGGCAACGTCGACGCTCCCCTAACCGCGATCTCGCACCGTGTTTCGTGTGGCGAATTCAAAAGCCGGCCGGCGCTGCTGCAACCATTACGGTCGGTACGCATACGCCGCGGAGGGCGGGACGGTCATCGGAGCGTGCGGTTCCTCCATCGAGTACTGCGCACCTCGGCCGTCGCATCGCCGTGCCATGACCGGCCGCGCGTCAACGCGAACCGGTGCCAGCGAGATCCCTCGCCTGCAAGAACCGACCGGCAGCCTCCGTCACCCGAGGACGCGGAGGCGCTTGCCGCGGACGGCGGGACGGTATGCACTGGTGCACAGCGGACCCGTCACATCGCCAGTTCCTTGACCGACCGCCGACGCTTGTGCCGTTCCTCTCGTACTTGGCAGTCGCCGCGCGATTGTCGGGTCTCGTTCTTGCACGCTCGAACGGTCGGGAGGGCACTCGGCTGGCGTTTCGGGAACGCGCAGCCTCGCCTTCTACCGACGTAACCACGACTCGCCGTTCGCGCTCCGCCGCTCCTGTTTACAGTACTAGGCGGTCCCGCAGCGGTCGGGTCGCGCATTTCGAGCGCTTCGAGCCACGGTGCAGTGGCGGGTCGAAAGCCGACCTATGAGTGCGTTGCGCCGTTTGTACCCGCGTCCGCCACCTGGCCGACCGTCCAAGGTCGCGGTGTTGGCGTCCGCTGGGCGCAACAATTTGTCACGGGGTGCCGCTCCACATTCAGGCAGCCCCGTGGGGAAAAGCCGACCCCGCGTCCAAACGGGGTCAGCGGCAGAAAGTGTCGGGCGCAGACGCAGCTGAGGCGCTCACCCTTCACAATCCGTTAATGATCCTTCCGCAGGTTCACCTACGGAAACCTTGTTACGACTTTTACTTCCTCTAAATGATCAAGTTTGGTCATCTTTCCAACAGACCGGCGCAACCGAAAGGCCGCGCCGGACATCGGTCCGAAGACCTCACTAAATCATTCAATCGGTAGTAGCGACGGGCGGTGTGTACAAAGGGCAGGGACGTAATCAACGCGAGCTTATGACTCGCGCTTACTGGGAATTCCTCGTTCAAGGGGAACAATTGCAAGCCCCTATCCCAATCACGAAAGAAGTTCCACGGGTTACCCAGTCTTTTCAGACAGGGATAAAGACACGCTGCTTCCTTCAGTGTAGCGCGCGTGCGGCCCCGGACATCTAAGGGCATCACAGACCTGTTATTGCTCTGTTTCGTGCGGCTAGGAGCCGCTTGTCCCTCTAAGAAGGTTGTAAGGTGCTGGGAACCCCGCACCTATTTAATAGGCTAGAGTCTCGTTCGTTATCGGAATTAACCAGACAAATCGCTCCACCAACTAAGAACGGCCATGCACCACCATCCACCGAATCAAGAAAGAGCTCTCAATCTGTCAATCCTCCCAGTGTCCGGGCCGGGTAAGTTTTCCCGTGTTGAGTCAAATTAAGCCGCAGGCTCCACTCCTGGTGGTGCCCTTCCGTCAATTCCTTTAAGTTTCAGCTTTGCAACCATACTTCCCCCGGAACCCAAATACTTTGGTTTCCCGGAAGCTGCCCGCCGAGTCATTTGAGTAACTCAGGCGGATCGCTGGTTGGCATCGTTTATGGTCAGAACTAGGGCGGTATCTGATCGCCTTCGAACCTCTGACTTTCGTTCTTGATCAATGAAAACATTCTTGGCAAATGCTTTCGCAGTAGTTCGTCTTGCGACGGTCCAAGAATTTCACCTCTAGCGCCGCAATACGAATGCCCCCGTCCGTCCCTCTTAATCATTACCTCGTATTCCAAAAACCAACAGAACAGAAACGAGGTCTTGTTCTATTATTCCATGCAAGTTTATTCAGGCGACTCGCCTGCGTTGAGCACTCTAATTTTTTCAAAGTAAAAGCACCGGCCATCTCGAGGCACACAATGAAGTGCACCAAGAAAGAACCGGCATGATGTTCAGTCCGAGCCGTCGCATCGGGTAGATGCACTACTCGTCTGGAACTGAGATCCAACTACGAGCTTTTTAACCGCAGCAGCTTTAGTATACGCTATTGGAGCTGGAATTACCGCGGCTGCTGGCACCAGACTTGCCCTCCAATTGATCCTCGTTAAAGGATTTAGAGTGTACTCATTTCAATTACGGGGCCTCAAAAGAGTCCCGTATTGTTATTTTTCGTCACTACCTCCCCGTGCCGGGAGTGGGTAATTTGCGCGCCTGCTGCCTTCCTTGGATGTGGTAGCCGTTTCTCAGGCTCCCTCTCCGGAATCGAACCCTGATTCTCCGTTACCCGTAACAACCATGGTAAGCAAGTAACCTACCATCGAAAGTTGATAAGGCAGACACTTGAAAGAAACGTCGCCGGCTCGTGGCCATGCGATCAGCACAAAGTTATCCAGAGTCACCACACAATACGGGCCGAAACCCGATCGATCTTGGTCTAATAAAAGCACCCGTTACCCAAAGGGCTCCAGGCTCACTGCATGTATTAGCTCTAGAATTGCCACAGTTATCCAAGTAGGAAGAAACGATCTAAGGAACCATAACTGATTTAATGAGCCATTCGCGGTTTCGCCTTATTTCGGCATGTACTTAGACATGCATGGCTTAATCTTTGAGACAAGCATATGATTACTGGCAGGATCAACCAGGTAATCGTTCGACTGCGCGTCCGTCCTCGCCTTCGGCGGGCCGGACGCAGTCTGTGTGCGGCGGAGGCCACCTTCAGGCGCCCCAACACGCTTATTTTGCACTCCGAGATGACGGCGTTCGAGCTCGCTACGGCACAACCTTCCCGAAAGACGAGTGGGAGCCGTGCGGCAAGAAGCACGTTCATGCTCGCTCTTTTTCGTTGCATCGACTCGGTCGCGCCGTGCGGGTTGCCCAAGCCCGCTGCACTGTCGGTGGACCGGCCGGAACTAGCAACGGAGCCGAGACTGCAAAGCCGCCAGACGACGGGTCACGCCCGCGTCTTCGGCGCTTTCGCATCTGAATCGCCCGAGGACGACACGGAACACACCTCGATATCGTGGTAAAACGGCACCGTCCGACAACCAGCCCCTAACGCATCAAGCGGATGAGGCTGCAGACGACTGCCGTGGATTCCCCTGGAGCAGACCCGAGGACACGCTTGACGAGGCCGAAGCCCGCCGCATATCAGACACCCGGTCGCTTTCGCGTACGCCGCTCACGAGAACCCCCACATAATAGCAGCGATAAGTACCCAGACCTCCTTGGGCACTAATACGAGCGTACTCGAGAAAATTTCACCGCGGGTGTGCCCCGAAACGTGTGGCACGTTGAGCGTGCCACAAGTCTACGTCGCTCTCAAACCCGCCGAGGTCGTAGAATTTGCGACCCTACTCACGAAATTCCCACCGAGGATACGGCCGCAAACGTACCGCACCTTGGGTAGGCCACGAGTTTGTGCAACACTACGCTGACGGCACAGCACCGAGGTCGTGCGCGCACGCACGGGAAAATTCCGCCGCGGTTTCTGCCGAAAACGTGAGGCACCACGACTCTCCGCAAGTTCGCGTCGACTGCGAAAGACCGAAGTCGTGAACGACGTGTCCGCTACTCGCCGCCGACACGCTGGACACCAAACGTACAACGACTCGACGGCGTCGTAGAGGCCCACGACGCGGTTTTCCTTAACGACGTCTCGGCGTGGCACCGACAGGTTAGAACGGCCGACCAACGTTCCCTGTCCGCCGTTCGGCTCAGTCGAAGGGCTCGGCGACTTCGGCAACGCTGCGAAGCCGCACGGTGACGCACGCCATGTCCCCATTTTTTTTTTTTTTTCTTTCTGCGTCTGCCGGGGTGCCCCTATAATAGCAGCGATAAGCACCCAGACCGCCGTGGGTCGCTCGCCCCGGCTGACGTGGTTTTTCGTACTCCTGCGGCGGTCGCCGTCAAGCACGTCCAAATACGCTACTTTCGTGGGCGCATTCACGCTCTTTCGCTTCGCCGGAGTGCCAGCACTCACTCTGCCAAAAACGGCGAACATCCGAGCGGCGGTTCCCACTTTTGCGTCGGCGTCGCAAACCCCGCCCCGGCAGACGAGGTTTGCCGTACTCGTGCGACGGTGGCCGGCGGGCACGTCGAAAGACGCCGATATCGTGCGCGAATTGGCGCACCTTGGCTTCACCGGAGTGCCGCCACTGACTCCTCCAAAAACGGCGAAGATCCGAGCGGCGCTTCCCACTTTCGCATCGGCGTCCCGAACTCCGCCCCGGCTGACGCGGTTTACCGTACTCGTGCGACGGTCGCCGGCGAGCACGTGGAAAGACGCCGATATCGTGCCCGAATCGGCTCCGTTCGGCTTCGCCGGAGTGCCAGCACTGGCTCGGCGAAAGACGACGAACATCCGAGCGACGGTTCTCACTATTGCGTACGCGTCGCAAACCCCGCCCCGGCAGACGCACTTTGCCGTACTCGTGCGACGGTCGCCGGCGAGCACGTAGAAAGACGCCGATATCGTGCCGGAATCGGCCCCGTTTGGCTTCGCCGGAGTGCCAGCACTCACTCGGCCACAAACGGCGAACATCCGAGCGGCGGTTCCCACTTAGCCGTCGGCGTCCCGAACTCCGCCCCGGCAGACGCGGTTGCCGAGCTCGTGCGACTAGCGACCGCGAAGCCGTCTCGCGACGCCGCTTTCGTGCGCGGCTCCCACTGCGACCTGGGTCACCCGAGGTCGACGAGCAAGAAAGAATGTCGAAAAAAAATTTTTTTTTTTTTTGCGTCTGCCGGGGTGCCCCTATAATAGCAGCGATAAGCACCCAGACCGCCATGGGTCGCTCGCCCCGGCTGACGTGGTTTTTCGTTTTCCTGCGGTGGTCGTCGTCAAGCACGTCCAAACACGCCACTTTCGTGGGCGCATTCGCGCTCTTTCGCTTCGCCGGAGTGCCAGCACTCACTCTGCCAAAAACGGCGAACATCCTAGTGGCGGTTCCCACTTTTGCGTCGGCGTCGCCAACCCCGCCCCGGCATACGCGGTTTGCCGTACTCGTGCGGCGGTGGCCGGCGGGCACGTCGAAAGACACCGATATCGTGCGCGAGTCGATGCTTCTTGGTCTCGCAGGAGGGCCGCCACTCACTCCTGCAAAAACGGCGAAGATCCGAGCGGCGCTTCCCACTTTTTCGTCGGCATCGCAAACCTCGCCCCGGCAGACGCGCTTTGCCGTACTCGTGCGACGGTCGCCGGCGAGCACGTCGAAATACGCCGATATCGTGCCCGAATCGGCCCCGTTTCGCTTCGCCGGAGTGCCAGCACTCACTCGGCCAAAAACGGCGAACATCCGAGCAGCGGTACCCACTTAGCCGTCGGCATCCCGAACTCCGCGCCGGCTGACGCGGTTGCCGAGCTCGTGCGACTAGCGACCGCGAACGCGTCTCGCGACGCCGCTTTCGTGCGCGGCTCCCATTGCGACCTGGGTTACCCGAGCTCGACCAGCAAAAAAGAAGGTCGAAAAAAAATTTTTTTTTCTGCGTCTGCCGGGGTGCCCCTATAATAGCAGCGATAAGCACCCAGACCGCCCGTGGGTCGCTCGCCCCGGCTGACGTGGTTTTTCGTACTCCTGCAGCGGTCGCCGTCAAGCACGTCCAAATACGCCACTTTCGTGGGCGCTTTCGCGCTCTTTCGCGTCGCCGGTGTGCCAGCACTCACTCTGCCAAAAACGGCGAACATCCTAGTGGCGGTTCCCACTTTTGCGTCGGCGTCGCCAACCCCGCCCCGGCATACGCGGTTTGCCGTACTCGTGCGGCGGTGGCCGGCGGGCACGTCGAAAGACACCGATATCGTGCGCGAGTCGATGCTTCTTGGTCTCGCAGGAGGGCCGCCACTCACTCCTGCAAAAACGGCGAAGATCCGAGCGGCGCTTCCCACTTTTTCGTCGGCATCGCAAACCTCGCCCCGGCAGACGCGCTTTGCCGTACTCGTGCGACGGTCGCCGGCGAGCACGTCGAAATACGCCGATATCGTGCCCGAATCGGCCCCGTTTCGCTTCGCCGGAGTGCCAGCACTCACTCGGCCAAAAACGGCGAACATCCGAGCAGCGGTACCCACTTAGCCGTCGGCATCCCGAACTCCGCGCCGGCTGACGCGGTTGCCGAGCTCGTGCGACTAGCGACCGCGAACGCGTCTCGCGACGCCGCTTTCGTGCGCGGCTCCCATTGCGACCTGGGTTACCCGAGCTCGACCAGCAAAAAAGAAGGTCGAAAAAAAATTTTTTTTTTCTGCGTCTGCCGGGGTGCCCCTATAATAGCAGCGATAAGCACCCAGACCGCCGTGGGTCGCTCGCCCCGGCTGACGTGGTTTTTCGTACTCCTGCAGCGGTCGCCGTCAAGCACGTCCAAATACGCCACTTTCGTGGGCGCTTTCGCGCTCTTTCGCGTCGCCGGTGTGCCAGCACTCACTCTGCCAAAAACGGCCAACATCCGAGCGGCGGTTCCCACTTTTGCGTCGGCGTCGTAAACCCCGCCCCGGCAGACGCGGTTTGCCCTACTCGTTCGACGGTCGCCGGCGAGCGCGTCGAAAGACGCCGATATCGTGCGCTAATTGGCGCTCCTTGGCTTCTCCGGAGTGCCGCCACTCACTCCTCCAAAAACGGCGAAGATCCGAGCGGCGTTCTCCACTTTCGCATCGGCGTCCCGAACTCCGCCCGGGCTGACGCGGTTTACCGTACTCGTGCGACGGTCGCCGCCGGGCACGTCGAAAGACGCCGATATCGTGCCGTAATCGGCCCCGTTTGGCTTCGCCCGAGTGCCAGCACTCACTCGGCCAAAAACGGCGAACATCCGAGCAGCGTTTCCCACTTTCGCATCGGCGTCCCGAAGCCCGCCCCGGCAGACGCGGTTTGCCCTACTCGAGCGACGGTCGCCGGCGATCACGTCGAAAGGCGCCGAATTCGTGCACGAATCGATGCTTCTTGGTCTCGCAGGAGGGCCGCCACTCACTCCTGCAAAAACGGCGAAGATCCGAGTTGCGCTTCCCACTTTTTCGTCGGCGTCCCGAACTACGCCCCGGCTGACGCGGTTTACCGTACTCGTGCGACGGTCGCCGGCGGGCACTTCAAAATACGCCGATTTCGTGGGCGCATTCACGCTGTTTCGCTTCCCCGGAGTGCCAACACTCACTCTGCCGAAAGCGGCGATCATCCGAGCGGCGGTTCCCACTTTTGCGTCGGCTTCGCAAACGGCGCCCCGGCAGACGCGCTCGTGCGACGTACTCGTGCGACGGTCGCCGGCGAGCACGTCGAAAGACGCCGATATCGTGCTCGAATCGACCCCGTTTCGCTTCGCCGGAGTGCTGCCAGTCACGGCGCAGAAAACGGCGAACAAGTGTTTTTTTTTTTTTTTCCTAGAATTTGTGTTATAGAAGGCACATTTGATATCGGACGATAATTTTCAACTTTATCACGCGCACCGATTTTCGTGTAGAGGTTTGCAAGTTTATGGGAATTTCTCCACTTGGAATAATGCGATTTAGTAGTACTACGAGAACTTCATGGATGTACTCAAGGGTACGGGGCAAGTCAGTTACGTCAACACCTGCAGATTTTTTACACTTCAAACTGAAAATTGTTGGTTGTGAGTCCTCGTGTGATATTAAAGGCCGATTCGCTAACACATAGAACAAAGAAAGAAAGGAAGAAAAAACGCCCGCGCTCGCTCAAGAAACCTGGGTTCGCAACAAGTGGCAACAACAAGCAACCGAGCGAGTGCGCCAAAACCCGTGGCGGCCGAACAAACGCGAAGTCCCAACCGCGTCAGCCGGGGCGGCACGGGACAGGAAAAATCACTTCAGCCGGGGCGGCGGGGCACCGAATAAACCTCGTCACCTCGTCGCAGGATAAAAGAGGAAACAAAAAGTCTAAACAGCGTCTGCTGGAGCGAATGCGTAATAAAACAACAACAACAACAAAAAAAAAACACCCGCGCTCAAGAAGTCTGCAATCCTCACAAAAGGCGACTGTGACCGAGCAGCGTCAGCCGGGGCCGTGCGGAAACGGAAAAACCGCGACTACCGGGGCGTCGAGGCACCGAAAAATCCTCTTCAGCCGCGGCGAAAAAAAAAACAAAAAGAAAGACGGAGGGGGGGGGGGGGAACCACGTCTGCCGGGGCGAAGGAAAAAAAAAAACGCGTCTGCCGGGGCGAGCCCGGGTGCGGCACCACCGGGAAAACTGTGGCAAACAGACATGGCGATCGAGTGAGTGGGCCGCCAGCCAGGCTCAGCCAAAAAGTGCAAAGTCCGAACTGCGTCAGCCGGGGCGGCAAAAACCGCGTCAGCCGGGGCGGCGCAAAAAACCGCGTCTGCCGGGGCGGCACGAAACCGCGTCAGCCGGGGCGGGGCGAAAACTGCGTCAGCCGGGGCGAAAAGAAAAAAAAAACGCGTCTGCCGGGGCAAGCCCGGGTGCGGCACCACCGGGAAAACTGTGGCAAACAGACATGGCGATCGAGTGAGTGGGCCGCCAGCCAGGCACAGCCGAAAAGTGCAAAGTCCGAACCGTGTCAGCCGGGGCGACGCAAAAACCGCGTCAGCCGGGGCGGCGCGAAAACCGCGTCAGCCGGGGCGGCACGAAACCGCGTCAGCCGGGGCGGCGCGAAAACTGCGTCAGCCGGGGCGGCGCGAAAACCTCGTCAGCCGGGGCGAGCGAAAAGGGGGGGGGGGGGGGAACCACGTCTGCCGGGGCGAAAGAAAAAAAAAACGCGTCTGCCGGGGCGAGCCCGGGTGCGGCACCACCGGGAAGACTGTGGCAAACAGACATGGCGATCGAGTGAGTGGGCCGCCAGCCAGGCTCAGCCCAAAAAGTGCCAAGTCCGAACTGCGTCAGCCGGGGCGGCAAAAACCGCGTCAGCCGGGGCGGCGCGAAAACCGCGTCTGCCGGGGCGGCGCGAAAACTGCGTCAGCCGGGGCGAGCCCGGGTGCGGCACCACCGGGAAAACTGTGGCTAACAGACATGGCGATCGAGTGAGTGGGCCACCAGCCAGGCTCAGCCAAAAAGTGCCAAGTCCGAACTGCGTCAGCCGGGGCGGCAAAAACCGCGTCAGCCGGGGCGGCGCAAAAAAACCGCGTCTGCCGGGGCGGCACGAAACCGCGTCAGCCGGGGCGGCGCGAAAACTGCGTCAGCCGGGGCGAAAGAAAAAAAAAACGCGTCTGCCGGGGCGAGCCCGGGTGCGGCACCACCGGGAAAACTGTGGCAAACAGACATGGCGATCGAGTGAGTGGGCCGCCAGCCAGGCACAGCCGAAAAGTGCTAAGTCCGAACTGCGTCTGCCGGGGCGGCACGAAACCGCGTCAGCCGGGGCGGCGCGAAAACCGCGTCTGCCGGGGCGGCACGAAACCGCGTCAGCCGGGGCGGCGCGAAAACTGCGTCAGCCGGGGCGAGCCCGGGTGCGGCACCACCGGGAAAACTGTGGCAAACAGACATGGCGATCGAGTGAGTGGGCCGCCAGCCAGGCACAGCCGAAAAGTGCTAAGTCCGAACTGCGTCTGCCGGGGCGGCACGAAACCGCGTCAGCCGGGGCGGCGCGAAAACCGCGTCTGCCGGGGCGGCACGAAACCGCGTCAGCCGGGGCGGCGCGAAAACTGCGTCAGCCGGGGCGAGCCCGGGTGCGGCACCACCGGGAAAACTGTGGCAAACAGACATGGCGATCGAGTGAGTGGGCCGCCAGCCAGGCACAGCCGAAAAGTGCTAAGTCCGAACTGCGTCAGCCGGGGCGGCAAAAACCGCGTCAGCCGGGGCGGCGCAAAAAACCGCGTCTGCCGGGGCGGCACGAAACCGCGTCAGCCGGGGCGGCGCGAAAACTGCGTCAGCCGGGGCGAAAGAAAAAAAAAAAACGCGTCTGCCGGGGCGAGCCCGGGTGCGGCACCACCGGGAAAACTGTGGCAAACAGACATGGCGATCGAGTGAGTGGGCCGCCAGCCAGGCACAGCCGAAAAGTGCTAAGTCCGAACTGCGTCTGCCGGGGCGGCACGAAACCGCGTCAGCCGGGGCGGCGCGAAAACCGCGTCTGCCGGGGCGGCACGAAACCGCGTCAGCCGGGGCGGCGCGAAAACTGCGTCAGCCGGGGCGAGCCCGGGTGCGGCACCACCGGGAAAACTGTGGCAAACAGACATGGCGATCGAGTGAGTGGGCCGCCAGCCAGGCACAGCCGAAAAGTGCAAAGTCCGAACTGCGTCTGCCGGGGCGGCACGAAACCGCGTCAGCCGGGGCGGCGCGAAAACCGCGTCTGCCGGGGCGGCACGAAACCGCGTCAGCCGGGGCGGCGCGAAAACTGCGTCAGCCGGGGCGAGCCCGGGTGCGGCACCACCGGGAAAACTGTGGCAAACAGACATGGCGATCGAGTGAGTGGGCCGCCAGCCAGGCACAGCCGAAAAGTGCAAAGTCCGAACCGTGTCAGCCGGGGCGACGCAAAAACCGCGTCAGCCGGGGCGGCGCGAAAACCGCGTCAGCCGGGGCGGCACGAAACCGCGTCAGCCGGGGCGGCGCGAAAACTGCGTCAGCCGGGGCGGCGCGAAAACCTCGTCAGCCGGGGCGAGCGAAAAGGGGGGGGGGGGGGAACCACGTCTGCCGGGGCGAAAGAAAAAAAAAACGCGTCTGCCGGGGCGAGCCCGGGTGCGGCACCACCGGGAAGACTGTGGCAAACAGACATGGCGATCGAGTGAGTGGGCCGCCAGCCAGGCTCAGCCCAAAAAGTGCCAAGTCCGAACTGCGTCAGCCGGGGCGGCAAAAACCGCGTCAGCCGGGGCGGCGCGAAAACCGCGTCTGCCGGGGCGGCGCGAAAACTGCGTCAGCCGGGGCGAGCCCGGGTGCGGCACCACCGGGAAAACTGTGGCTAACAGACATGGCGATCGAGTGAGTGGGCCACCAGCCAGGCTCAGCCAAAAAGTGCCAAGTCCGAACTGCGTCAGCCGGGGCGGCAAAAACCGCGTCAGCCGGGGCGGCGCAAAAAAACCGCGTCTGCCGGGGCGGCACGAAACCGCGTCAGCCGGGGCGGCGCGAAAACTGCGTCAGCCGGGGCGAAAGAAAAAAAAAACGCGTCTGCCGGGGCGAGCCCGGGTGCGGCACCACCGGGAAAACTGTGGCAAACAGACATGGCGATCGAGTGAGTGGGCCGCCAGCCAGGCACAGCCGAAAAGTGCTAAGTCCGAACTGCGTCTGCCGGGGCGGCACGAAACCGCGTCAGCCGGGGCGGCGCGAAAACCGCGTCTGCCGGGGCGGCACGAAACCGCGTCAGCCGGGGCGGCGCGAAAACTGCGTCAGCCGGGGCGAGCCCGGGTGCGGCACCACCGGGAAAACTGTGGCAAACAGACATGGCGATCGAGTGAGTGGGCCGCCAGCCAGGCACAGCCGAAAAGTGCTAAGTCCGAACTGCGTCTGCCGGGGCGGCACGAAACCGCGTCAGCCGGGGCGGCGCGAAAACCGCGTCTGCCGGGGCGGCACGAAACCGCGTCAGCCGGGGCGGCGCGAAAACTGCGTCAGCCGGGGCGAGCCCGGGTGCGGCACCACCGGGAAAACTGTGGCAAACAGACATGGCGATCGAGTGAGTGGGCCGCCAGCCAGGCACAGCCGAAAAGTGCTAAGTCCGAACTGCGTCAGCCGGGGCGGCAAAAACCGCGTCAGCCGGGGCGGCGCAAAAAACCGCGTCTGCCGGGGCGGCACGAAACCGCGTCAGCCGGGGCGGCGCGAAAACTGCGTCAGCCGGGGCGAAAGAAAAAAAAAAAACGCGTCTGCCGGGGCGAGCCCGGGTGCGGCACCACCGGGAAAACTGTGGCAAACAGACATGGCGATCGAGTGAGTGGGCCGCCAGCCAGGCACAGCCGAAAAGTGCTAAGTCCGAACTGCGTC
>NW_027464799.1:237500-242500 GCF_043290135.1 Rhipicephalus microplus
CTTCCATAATTCATTCCACTCGTCGTTTAACTTTTTCTTTAATTCTTTTGCTATAACTGTTTTCGTTATGGGAACAAATATTTCCTCTCCGTCTTTGCTCGCTTCTTTTGCGCATTCGTCGGCTAATGTGTTCCCTATATTCCCACTGTGTGCTTTTACGTAGGTCAGTTTAATATCTTTACTTTGTGTTTGGCTTAAGGTTTTCCTGATGTTACAAATAATTGGATTTAGGTTATCTGGATTTTTTATTGCCAGAAGTGCAGATTGGCTGTCTGTAAAAAGCTGGTATTTAACGAAAGCTTGTAGAGGCCAGATATGTTCTATTGCTTTCTGGATTGCAATGATCTCAGCCTCGTAATTACTGCTGTGTTCTGGAAGTTTATATTTTTTCACTGTTTGGATTTGGTTATCTTTGTTTAGTATTATAAATGCCGCTCCTGTTTCTTTTTCTTTCTTTGATCCGTCTGTGTATATTTTGAAGTCTGCTTCTTCCTCTGTTGTTCCAAAGGGTATGCTAACTTTATTTGCTGGATGATCTTGCCATTGGTCGTGTTTCTTCATTATTTCGTTTTCGGTGTATACTTTCTGTTGCCATGTGAAGTTCTTTCCTTTCTTAAGTATGCAGTGTAATTCGTTTTCTTTTTCGATTGTCAAATGGAGAGGTGGAATGTTTGCTAATATGTTGAGTGAAAGATTTGATGTTGTTTTGAATGATTTAGTTATTAATAATAAAGGTAATCTTTGGATTGATTTCAGTTTTTTAATAAAAATGGTTTTTCGGCTATACCATGCTGGGGAGGCGTATGTAACCATTCGTTCTATACCCCTTTTATATATTAACTGTAGTGTGTTTCTATTTGTATGTTTGTCGTCTTTTATTGTACGACTTAAATTATACGTGACTTCGTCTACTTTTCTTTTTAAGTATTTTAGATGTGGGAGGAATGTTAGTTTTGTGTCCAAGACCACCCCTAGAATTTTCATTTCGTTAACCATTTTGATTTTATCCTGTCCGATTTTTATTTGGGGTTGATGGCTAATGTACTGCTTTCCGATTATCATATATTCCGATTTTTCCTTATTCAGGGTTATTCCTTTTTGATGTGCCCACTGATTTATTAGTGTTAGTGCCTTCGTAGCTTTTTCCTCCACCTCTTTTCTTGAGCGGAACTTTATGTGTAACACCACGTCGTCCGCAAAGGCTTGGATGTGTACTCCTTCTTGAAGCTGAGTTTCTAATAGGTCGCCTATTGTTATATTCCAACAGAGTGGGCTTAAAGGTGACCCCTGTGGGGAACCTGAAGTTAGTGTTTTCTTAATTTTTACTCCATCTGTTTCATAGATTATTTTCCTGTTCCGTAGAATATTGTCCGCCAGTTTTATTAGGTTGTTGGGACACTTATATTCTTCTAATTTCTGAATAACTACTTCGGGTTTTATAGAATTGAATGCGTTTTTAATATCTAGTGCTACTAGCATGCTGTTTAGCTTATCAATTTTCGCTTGGTTTATTCGTTTGATTATTTCTTCCAATGCCGTGGTTGTTGATGTCCCATGGGTAAATCCAAATTGTTTTTTGTTAAAATGGTGATTTTTAAACAAGAAATAATAGATTCTATCTTTTATGAGCTTTTCTAATATTTTTCCCAAAATCGAGTTAATAGCTATTGGGCGATATTTGTTTTCCTCGGATTTGTCCTCTCCGTTCCCTTTTGGAATCAATATAATTTTAGATTCTTTCCATCTTTGAGGAAAATGTCCGTGCTTTAAGCATGCATTAAAAAGATTGACAAAGAAAGTCTTATGCCTTTCATACATCACTTGTATGAGGTTAGTTTTTAGGTTGTCTGGTCCGGGGGTTACATCTTTCCTCAGATTTTTTACTATCTGCGTTACTTCAATCTCTGTAAATGGGAGGTCATCACTGGGTAAATTTCTTTCTCTCATTTCTGCTCCCGATGTCCAATTTCCTCCCTGTTTGTTATTGTTTATTGTGTCGTTGCTTGATTGTATTTGACTGTGTCCTGGCTCGTCATTTTCCATGCAGTTAGGGTATAAATTTCCTAGAATGTGTTCTATTGTTTCCTGAAGAGTCTTTGTGACTTCTCCATTTTCTTTTGTGATGCTTCTAAACATAACCTTGGTTTTCATCTTATTTCGTGCAATTTTATACGGTAGGATGAATGGATTTTTCGTAGCCTTAGTACATAGAGTTTTCCAACTGTTGTTTTTAGCCTGTTCTATCATGTTGTTATACGTGTCATGTTCTTTATAGTATTCCTTTTTGTATTGTTCTCTGATATCCCCTTTCGCCTTTTGATACCTCCTTCGTAGTGCTCTGACTCTCTTCCTTTCAATTTCTAGGTCTCTTGACCACCAAGTATTCGGTTTTTGTTTAGAAGGTTTTTTCTTTTTACTGAATTCCTTCTTAAGTTTCTCGATTTTCTCGTGTAGCGTATTCACTATTTCTTCAATACTTTCCTTCGTGTTTATTTTCCCCTGGACTTCCTCAAACCAGGGATCAATTTGCAACTTTTCCATGACTTTTGTTTGCCCTTTTAACGTTAGGCCATATTCCTCTGGAAGTTCTTCATTTTTAATAACAACTTTAATGTATCTGTGATCGCTGTGATTATAGGTTTTAAGTACTTCCCAGCTTTTAATATCCTGGTTTAGGTTTGCGTCACATATGGTGAGGTCAATCCAACCCCTCGCCCTACTTGTTTTAAATGTCGGAGGTGATTCTTTGGCATTTAATAATGTCAGGTTGTGTAATACTGTGAATTCTAATACTTTTTCACCTTTCTCATCCGTCTCCGTGCTTCCCCAAATTTGATGTTTTGAGTTGAAGTCACCCATTATTATCGTGTTAATGTCTATAAATTTCTGTAAAATGTTTCCTATTGCTGACATTGCCAGCTCGACGTTTTCATTCGGAGGACAGTAGCAGTTGATAATTACCAATTCTCTTTCACCTTTATTTATCTTGACTGCTATTAGTTTTTGTTCTATAATAATTGGGAAAGCGGTTATATTTTCTTTGTGTATTATGATGGCTGTCTTCGGGTCTTTGTTGTTGGCTATAACTTTATGCTTTAGCGGAAACCCTATGATTTTGTTGTTGAGCGAATATGGTTCTTGGAGTACAGATATGTCGAATTCTTCTTCTTGTTGAAAATTGTTTAGTGACTGATTTGCCTTAAATGCCCTGCCTAAATTTACCTGTATTATTTGTATTTCAGTGCTATTCGCCATTGTGCCTGTGTGTTGGGTACTCTTAGTTTAGTCTAGCTAGAATTTTGCCTTTCTCGGCCTGTACCTTTGTTATGTATACCGGGCATTCCCTGGACATCATAGAATGATCTGTCTCGGTGCGACCCTCAGTCTCGCAGATGTTGCAGTGCGATTCTGCTTCACATTCTCTTTGGTAGTGACCTCGTTGGCCACAGTTAATGCAGCGCTGGGGGCCATCGCAATCGGGAGCAATGTGGCCGTGCATGGCGCATCTTGTGCATCTTGGCCAAAAGATGTCGTCAAAGATCGGGCATCGTGACCAGCCGATGTTCAGTGCAGTTCGGCTTCCGATTGCTTTGTTTGCACTTCGATTTAGGGCAAGAATCACTGTCTTGCCTCTCTTGCCCGGCCATGTCTTCTTTATTGTTATGTCTTCTGGCGAGCACACCAAACGGTTTTGCCTGACGATTCGGGCTGGGAGATTGACCTCGTCAATTTCATCCTCGAGTCCAATTATTTTCTTATGGATCCTGTTCTCCTTTGGGAGCTTGGCTTCAACATTTCTCAGTTCTCTGTCCTTCTGAATGAACTGGAGAATCTTAGCTGAGTCTTCTTTTGACTTCGTCATCACGACAATTCCCTCTCTCCCTGGCCGAATTGTTGCTTCTTGGATTCCCAGGTCGAGGGGATCCACCCGCTGCCTCAGAAGCGATGCGACCTCTTTTTTCTCCATTGTTCCGGAAGATACCACCAGAGCATAGGTTGGTCGGCTCTCGGTTGCGGGAGTGTTGCTCTGTGTTGGCTCTTCCCTTTGTTCGAGTGGTTCTTCTTGTCTTCTTTTCTCCAATTCTTCGATCCTGCCTTTTTGGAACGCAATCTGTTGGGCCTGTTCCATTAACAGGTTTTTCAATTTAGCTTGTTCGGAGATTATCGCTTCAATCTGCTGGGCTACCGCCTCGTCGCCGCCCGTCAATGTAGAGATTTTAATGAGAGCCCTCATAGTGTTCTTGTCTGCTTTGGAAAGTCTAGACAAAACTGTACCCTTTTCTCCGCGGCTGGTTGGGAGTGACGATTGTGAATTTCTGTCTTCGTCCCCGTCCCAGTTGTCTAGCGCTCCTTCGTTAGCAGCCGTTTGTGTTTGAGGGTGGACCTCTCCTCCTTCAGCTTCTTCGGTTTCGGTTCCTCGGCTGCCTCCCTCTACCTGGTCATTCTCGGTTGGGCTCCACCAATCTGTTTCAAGAGAAGCTTTGGCGGGCATCGCTCCTTGTGGTTCTTCTTTCTTTGCCTTCTCTTCTTTGTTGGTCACTTGTTTTTGTTCCACCCTCTTGGTCTTCTTCTTCTGTATCTTGTCTGTCTTCGCCCCTTGCGTGGGGTCTGTAATTGCAGAGTCGTCATTGCTTCCTGTGTTTTTTAGGACCTTTGACGTAGGCCCCACTGCTGGGTTTGCCGTTTGTAGAGGTCCTCTTCCCTCCAGTCCTTGTTTCTGGGTTTCCGTTCTCATCCCCTTGGGTTTCAACATCTTCTCCTAATCTCCACGCTGTGTTCCAAGAGAAGGGTTTGTGCCTTCGAAGCCGTTGTTAGCCGTCTGGAAGAAAGTTACTCCTTTTTAACTTGTTCTGGTATCGCCAGAGATGTTCCTCAACCTTGGTAGTAGAGGTTGCCGGTTTTAGGTGTTCTTGGCAGCGTAGAGGCGCCGCACTTTTCCTGTCTCTGTTGGCGTTTTCCGCTAAACAGATAGATACCAGTTTTGTCTCTCTACGGGGATT
>NW_027464799.1:247500-260000 GCF_043290135.1 Rhipicephalus microplus
CAATGTGCGTTCAAAGAATCAGTGCTCAGTGTGTCCTGCAATTCACACCAAGTCTCGCAGCTGGCTGCGTTCTTCATCGACCCGAGAACCGAGTGATCCACCGCTTAGAGTCGTGAAAAAGTGTTTGTTCAATTCCGTACAGTCAAAACCAAACGTTTCTGGCACTCGGCCAAACAGTGGCCAAGAAGGGCGCTTTTCAGCGCACGCTTGGACTCCAAAACTCTGCCGCGCCTTTTTCGGCTGCCGCAAATCGAGCAAACGGTGTGTTTCGGACGGCGTTTCGCTTTCGCTACTTGCGAGTGCTTTCGTGGTCCACCCCTCTATAAATACTCGGGAGGCGTCGAAGCCGGTTCTCCAAGCCGGACCCGTAGGTATCGTTGTGTGCTCGCTCTCATTGGCCCGCCTAACCAGAAAATGCCTGCGGTACACCCATTTGGATAAGAGTGCACGCAGATGCGGGCCTCGACGGCTACACATTTCCTCGGGCGGCCGCCTCCCGGCCTCCGTGGAGCGCGGGATGCACGGTCCCATCGACAAGCCTCTCCCGTTTTTACCGTGGCGTCGCGGTTCACCACGGCAGGCGGGTCGGTCTCCTCCGCATAAAAAGGGGGACCCCCGCTTTTTGTTCCACGAAATCGCACAAGCTTTTTTCGCATCCACGGTTTGCCACCGCACACCAAAATGCCGATCCGGCTGCCTACTTTAGCCAACAGGTGGAGCCAGGCGCGCCGTACTTGCGCGGCACTTCCCACGTCCACCGAAGTCGGTGCCAAGGACCACTTTCGGCGCCGGAGCCGCGTACGAGCCTACTCGAGGCGGAAGAACGAAGCCAGCAAGGGCCTGGCCGCAAGTGCGTTCAATTGTCGGGACGTCCAAGTCCCTCGTTCTTCCGTGCTTCCTCTTTCGGCAAGTCGTTGCGGCACCTTCCCAAAGCGCGCAGACCCGCTAATCGCGACGAGCGCGACGTGGCCGTGCCGCCTTTCCCTCGGCAGCAAGCAAAACGCCTGGCAACGTCGACGCTCCCCTAACCGCGATCTCGCACCGTGTTTCGTGTGGCGAATTCAAAAGCCGGCCGGCGCTGCTGCAACCATTACGGTCGGTACGCATACGCCGCGGAGGGCGGGACGGTCATCGGAGCGTGCGGTTCCTCCATCGAGTACTGCGCACCTCGGCCGTCGCATCGCCGTGCCATGACCGGCCGCGCGTCAACGCGAACCGGTGCCAGCGAGATCCCTCGCCTGCAAGAACCGACCGGCAGCCTCCGTCACCCGAGGACGCGGAGGCGCTTGCCGCGGACGGCGGGACGGTATGCACTGGTGCACAGCGGACCCGTCACATCGCCAGTTCCTTGACCGACCGCCGACGCTTGTGCCGTTCCTCTCGTACTTGGCAGTCGCCGCGCGATTGTCGGGTCTCGTTCTTGCACGCTCGAACGGTCGGGAGGGCACTCGGCTGGCGTTTCGGGAACGCGCAGCCTCGCCTTCTACCGACGTAACCACGACTCGCCGTTCGCGCTCCGCCGCTCCTGTTTACAGTACTAGGCGGTCCCGCAGCGGTCGGGTCGCGCATTTCGAGCGCTTCGAGCCACGGTGCAGTGGCGGGTCGAAAGCCGACCTATGAGTGCGTTGCGCCGTTTGTACCCGCGTCCGCCACCTGGCCGACCGTCCAAGGTCGCGGTGTTGGCGTCCGCTGGGCGCAACAATTTGTCACGGGGTGCCGCTCCACATTCAGGCAGCCCCGTGGGGAAAAGCCGACCCCGCGTCCAAACGGGGTCAGCGGCAGAAAGTGTCGGGCGCAGACGCAGCTGAGGCGCTCACCCTTCACAATCCGTTAATGATCCTTCCGCAGGTTCACCTACGGAAACCTTGTTACGACTTTTACTTCCTCTAAATGATCAAGTTTGGTCATCTTTCCAACAGACCGGCGCAACCGAAAGGCCGCGCCGGACATCGGTCCGAAGACCTCACTAAATCATTCAATCGGTAGTAGCGACGGGCGGTGTGTACAAAGGGCAGGGACGTAATCAACGCGAGCTTATGACTCGCGCTTACTGGGAATTCCTCGTTCAAGGGGAACAATTGCAAGCCCCTATCCCAATCACGAAAGAAGTTCCACGGGTTACCCAGTCTTTTCAGACAGGGATAAAGACACGCTGCTTCCTTCAGTGTAGCGCGCGTGCGGCCCCGGACATCTAAGGGCATCACAGACCTGTTATTGCTCTGTTTCGTGCGGCTAGGAGCCGCTTGTCCCTCTAAGAAGGTTGTAAGGTGCTGGGAACCCCGCACCTATTTAATAGGCTAGAGTCTCGTTCGTTATCGGAATTAACCAGACAAATCGCTCCACCAACTAAGAACGGCCATGCACCACCATCCACCGAATCAAGAAAGAGCTCTCAATCTGTCAATCCTCCCAGTGTCCGGGCCGGGTAAGTTTTCCCGTGTTGAGTCAAATTAAGCCGCAGGCTCCACTCCTGGTGGTGCCCTTCCGTCAATTCCTTTAAGTTTCAGCTTTGCAACCATACTTCCCCCGGAACCCAAATACTTTGGTTTCCCGGAAGCTGCCCGCCGAGTCATTTGAGTAACTCAGGCGGATCGCTGGTTGGCATCGTTTATGGTCAGAACTAGGGCGGTATCTGATCGCCTTCGAACCTCTGACTTTCGTTCTTGATCAATGAAAACATTCTTGGCAAATGCTTTCGCAGTAGTTCGTCTTGCGACGGTCCAAGAATTTCACCTCTAGCGCCGCAATACGAATGCCCCCGTCCGTCCCTCTTAATCATTACCTCGTATTCCAAAAACCAACAGAACAGAAACGAGGTCTTGTTCTATTATTCCATGCAAGTTTATTCAGGCGACTCGCCTGCGTTGAGCACTCTAATTTTTTCAAAGTAAAAGCACCGGCCATCTCGAGGCACACAATGAAGTGCACCAAGAAAGAACCGGCATGATGTTCAGTCCGAGCCGTCGCATCGGGTAGATGCACTACTCGTCTGGAACTGAGATCCAACTACGAGCTTTTTAACCGCAGCAGCTTTAGTATACGCTATTGGAGCTGGAATTACCGCGGCTGCTGGCACCAGACTTGCCCTCCAATTGATCCTCGTTAAAGGATTTAGAGTGTACTCATTTCAATTACGGGGCCTCAAAAGAGTCCCGTATTGTTATTTTTCGTCACTACCTCCCCGTGCCGGGAGTGGGTAATTTGCGCGCCTGCTGCCTTCCTTGGATGTGGTAGCCGTTTCTCAGGCTCCCTCTCCGGAATCGAACCCTGATTCTCCGTTACCCGTAATAACCATGGTAAGCAAGTAACCTACCATCGAAAGTTGATAAGGCAGACACTTGAAAGAAACGTCGCCGGCTCGTGGCCATGCGATCAGCACAAAGTTATCCAGAGTCACCACACAATACGGGCCGAAACCCGATCGATCTTGGTCTAATAAAAGCACCCGTTACCCAAAGGGCTCCAGGCTCACTGCATGTATTAGCTCTAGAATTGCCACAGTTATCCAAGTAGGAAGAAACGATCTAAGGAACCATAACTGATTTAATGAGCCATTCGCGGTTTCGCCTTATTTCGGCATGTACTTAGACATGCATGGCTTAATCTTTGAGACAAGCATATGATTACTGGCAGGATCAACCAGGTAATCGTTCGACTGCGCGTCCGTCCTCGCCTTCGGCGGGCCGGACGCAGTCTGTGTGCGGCGGAGGCCACCTTCAGGCGCCCCAACACGCTTATTTTGCACTCCGAGATGACGGCGTTCGAGCTCGCTACGGCACAACCTTCCCGAAAGACGAGTGGGAGCCGTGCGGCAAGAAGCACGTTCATGCTCGCTCTTTTTCGTTGCATCGACTCGGTCGCGCCGTGCGGGTTGCCCAAGCCCGCTGCACTGTCGGTGGACCGGCCGGAACTAGCAACGGAGCCGAGACTGCAAAGCCGCCAGACGACGGGTCACGCCCGCGTCTTCGGCGCTTTCGCATCTGAATCGCCCGAGGACGACACGGAACACACCTCGATATCGTGGTAAAACGGCACCGTCCGACAACCAGCCCCTAACGCATCAAGCGGATGAGGCTGCAGACGACTGCCGTGGATTCCCCTGGAGCAGACCCGAGGACACGCTTGACGAGGCCGAAGCCCGCCGCATATCAGACACCCGGTCGCTTTCGCGTACGCCGCTCACGAGAACCCCCACATAATAGCAGCGATAAGTACCCAGACCTCCTTGGGCACTAATACGAGCGTACTCGAGAAAATTTCACCGCGGGTGTGCCCCGAAACGTGTGGCACGTTGAGCGTGCCACAAGTCTACGTCGCTCTCAAACCCGCCGAGGTCGTAGAATTTGCGACCCTACTCACGAAATTCCCACCGAGGATACGGCCGCAAACGTACCGCACCTTGGGTAGGCCACGAGTTTGTGCAACACTACGCTGACGGCACAGCACCGAGGTCGTGCGCGCACGCACGGGAAAATTCCGCCGCGGTTTCTGCCGAAAACGTGAGGCACCACGACTCTCCGCAAGTTCGCGTCGACTGCGAAAGACCGAAGTCGTGAACGACGTGTCCGCTACTCGCCGCCGACACGCTGGACACCAAACGTACAACGACTCGACGGCGTCGTAGAGGCCCACGACGCGGTTTTCCTTAACGACGTCTCGGCGTGGCACCGACAGGTTAGAACGGCCGACCAACGTTCCCTGTCCGCCGTTCGGCTCAGTCGAAGGGCTCGGCGACTTCGGCAACGCTGCGAAGCCGCACGGTGACGCACGCCATGTCCCCATTTTTTTTTTTTCTTTCTGCGTCTGCCGGGGTGCCCCTATAATAGCAGCGATAAGCACCCAGACCGCCGTGGGTCGCTCGCCCCGGCTGACGTGGTTTTTCGTACTCCTGCGGCGGTCGCCGTCAAGCACGTCCAAATACGCTACTTTCGTGGGCGCATTCACGCTCTTTCGCTTCGCCGGAGTGCCAGCACTCACTCTGCCAAAAACGGCGAACATCCGAGCGGCGGTTCCCACTTTTGCGTCGGCGTCGCAAACCCCGCCCCGGCAGACGAGGTTTGCCGTACTCGTGCGACGGTGGCCGGCGGGCACGTCGAAAGACGCCGATATCGTGCGCGAATTGGCGCACCTTGGCTTCACCGGAGTGCCGCCACTGACTCCTCCAAAAACGGCGAAGATCCGAGCGGCGCTTCCCACTTTCGCATCGGCGTCCCGAACTCCGCCCCGGCTGACGCGGTTTACCGTACTCGTGCGACGGTCGCCGGCGAGCACGTGGAAAGACGCCGATATCGTGCCCGAATCGGCTCCGTTCGGCTTCGCCGGAGTGCCAGCACTGGCTCGGCGAAAGACGACGAACATCCGAGCGACGGTTCTCACTATTGCGTACGCGTCGCAAACCCCGCCCCGGCAGACGCACTTTGCCGTACTCGTGCGACGGTCGCCGGCGAGCACGTAGAAAGACGCCGATATCGTGCCGGAATCGGCCCCGTTTGGCTTCGCCGGAGTGCCAGCACTCACTCGGCCACAAACGGCGAACATCCGAGCGGCGGTTCCCACTTAGCCGTCGGCGTCCCGAACTTCGCCCCGGCAGACGCGGTTGCCGAGCTCGTGCGACTAGCGACCGCGAAGCCGTCTCGCGACGCCGCTTTCGTGCGCGGCTCCCACTGCGACCTGGGTCACCCGAGGTCGACGAGCAAGAAAGAATGTCGAAAAAAAATTTTTTTTTTTTTTGCGTCTGCCGGGGTGCCCCTATAATAGCAGCGATAAGCACCCAGACCGCCATGGGTCGCTCGCCCCGGCTGACGTGGTTTTTCGTTTTCCTGCGGTGGTCGTCGTCAAGCACGTCCAAACACGCCACTTTCGTGGGCGCATTCGCGCTCTTTCGCTTCGCCGGAGTGCCAGCACTCACTCTGCCAAAAACGGCGAACATCCTAGTGGCGGTTCCCACTTTTGCGTCGGCGTCGCCAACCCCGCCCCGGCATACGCGGTTTGCCGTACTCGTGCGGCGGTGGCCGGCGGGCACGTCGAAAGACACCGATATCGTGCGCGAGTCGATGCTTCTTGGTCTCGCAGGAGGGCCGCCACTCACTCCTGCAAAAACGGCGAAGATCCGAGCGGCGCTTCCCACTTTTTCGTCGGCATCGCAAACCTCGCCCCGGCAGACGCGCTTTGCCGTACTCGTGCGACGGTCGCCGGCGAGCACGTCGAAATACGCCGATATCGTGCCCGAATCGGCCCCGTTTCGCTTCGCCGGAGTGCCAGCACTCACTCGGCCAAAAACGGCGAACATCCGAGCAGCGGTACCCACTTAGCCGTCGGCATCCCGAACTCCGTGCCGGCTGACGCGGTTGCCGAGCTCGTGCGACTAGCGACCGCGAACGCGTCTCGCGACGCCGCTTTCGTGCGCGGCTCCCATTGCGACCTGGGTTACCCGAGCTCGACCAGCAAAAAAGAAGGTCGAAAAAAAATTTTTTTTTTCTGCGTCTGCCGGGGTGCCCCTATAATAGCAGCGATAAGCACCCAGACCGCCGTGGGTCGCTCGCCCCGGCTGACGTGGTTTTTCGTACTCCTGCAGCGGTCGCCGTCAAGCACGTCCAAATACGCCACTTTCGTGGGCGCTTTCGCGCTCTTTCGCGTCGCCGGTGTGCCAGCACTCACTCTGCCAAAAACGGCGAACATCCTAGTGGCGGTTCCCACTTTTGCGTCGGCGTCGCCAACCCCGCCCCGGCATACGCGGTTTGCCATACTCGTGCGGCGGTGGCCGGCGGGCACGTCGAAAGACACCGATATCGTGCGCGAGTCGATGCTTCTTGGTCTCGCAGGAGGGCCGCCACTCACTCCTGCAAAAACGGCGAAGATCCGAGCGGCGCTTCCCACTTTTTCGTCGGCATCGCAAACCTCGCCCCGGCAGACGCGCTTTGCCGTACTCGTGCGACGGTCGCCGGCGAGCACGTCGAAATACGCCGATATCGTGCCCGAATCGGCCCCGTTTCGCTTCGCCGGAGTGCCAGCACTCACTCGGCCAAAAACGGCGAACATCCGAGCAGCGGTACCCACTTAGCCGTCGGCATCCCGAACTCCGCGCCGGCTGACGCGGTTGCCGAGCTCGTGCGACTAGCGACCGCGAACGCGTCTCGCGACGCCGCTTTCGTGCGCGGCTCCCATTGCGACCTGGGTTACCCGAGCTCGACCAGCAAAAAAGAAGGTCGAAAAAAAATTTTTTTTTTCTGCGTCTGCCGGGGTGCCCCTATAATAGCAGCGATAAGCACCCAGACCGCCGTGGGTCGCTCGCCCCGGCTGACGTGGTTTTTCGTACTCCTGCAGCGGTCGCCGTCAAGCACGTCCAAATACGCCACTTTCGTGGGCGCTTTCGCGCTCTTTCGCGTCGCCGGTGTGCCAGCACTCACTCTGCCAAAAACGGCCAACATCCGAGCGGCGGTTCCCACTTTTGCGTCGGCGTCGTAAACCCCGCCCCGGCAGACGCGGTTTGCCCTACTCGTTCGACGGTCGCCGGCGAGCGCGTCGAAAGACGCCGATATCGTGCGCTAATTGGCGCTCCTTGGCTTCTCCGGAGTGCCGCCACTCACTCCTCCAAAAACGGCGAAGATCCGAGCGGCGTTCTCCACTTTCGCATCGGCGTCCCGAACTCCGCCCGGGCTGACGCGGTTTACCGTACTCGTGCGACGGTCGCCGCCGGGCACGTCGAAAGACGCCGATATCGTGCCGTAATCGGCCCCGTTTGGCTTCGCCCGAGTGCCAGCACTCACTCGGCCAAAAACGGCGAACATCCGAGCAGCGTTTCCCACTTTCGCATCGGCGTCCCGAAGCCCGCCCCGGCAGACGCGGTTTGCCCTACTCGAGCGACGGTCGCCGGCGATCACGTCGAAAGGCGCCGAATTCGTGCACGAATCGATGCTTCTTGGTCTCGCAGGAGGGCCGCCACTCACTCCTGCAAAAACGGCGAAGATCCGAGTTGCGCTTCCCACTTTTTCGTCGGCGTCCCGAACTACGCCCCGGCTGACGCGGTTTACCGTACTCGTGCGACGGTCGCCGGCGGGCACTTCAAAATACGCCGATTTCGTGGGCGCATTCACGCTGTTTCGCTTCCCCGGAGTGCCAACACTCACTCTGCCGAAAGCGGCGATCATCCGAGCGGCGGTTCCCACTTTTGCGTCGGCTTCGCAAACGGCGCCCCGGCAGACGCGCTCGTGCGACGTACTCGTGCGACGGTCGCCGGCGAGCACGTCGAAAGACGCCGATATCGTGCTCGAATCGACCCCGTTTCGCTTCGCCGGAGTGCTGCCAGTCACGGCGCAGAAAACGGCGAACAAGTGTTTTTTTTTTTTTTTCCTAGAATTTGTGTTATAGAAGGCACATTTGATATCGGACGATAATTTTCAACTTTATCACGCGCACCGATTTTCGTGTAGAGGTTTGCAAGTTTATGGGAATTTCTCCACTTGGAATAATGCGATTTAGTAGTACTACGAGAACTTCATGG
The DNA here is from genome assembly GCF_043290135.1 of Rhipicephalus microplus. Taxonomy (NCBI): domain Eukaryota; kingdom Metazoa; phylum Arthropoda; class Arachnida; order Ixodida; family Ixodidae; genus Rhipicephalus; species Rhipicephalus microplus. Next base: position 256,001 of record NW_027464799.1, read on the forward strand.
ATGTACTCAAGGGTACGGGGCAAGTCAGTTACGTCAACACCTGCAGATTTTTTACACTTCAAACTGAAAATTGTTGGTTGTGAGTCCTCGTGTGATATTAAAGGCCGATTCGCTAACACATAGAACAAAGAAAGAAAGGAAGAAAAAACGCCCGCGCTCGCTCAAGAAACCTGGGTTCGCAACAAGTGGCAACAACAAGCAACCGAGCGAGTGCGCCAAAACCCGTGGCGGCCGAACAAACGCGAAGTCCCAACCGCGTCAGCCGGGGCGGCACGGGACAGGAAAAATCACTTCAGCCGGGGCGGCGGGGCACCGAATAAACCTCGTCACCTCGTCGCAGGATAAAAGAGGAAACAAAAAGTCTAAACAGCGTCTGCTGGAGCGAATGCGTAATAAAACAACAACAACAACAAAAAAAAAACACCCGCGCTCAAGAAGTCTGCAATCCTCACAAAAGGCGACTGTGACCGAGCAGCGTCAGCCGGGGCCGTGCGGAAACGGAAAAACCGCGACTACCGGGGCGTCGAGGCACCGAAAAATCCTCTTCAGCCGCGGCGAAAAAAAAAAACAAAAAGAAAGACGGAGGGGGGGGGGGAACCACGTCTGCCGGGGCGAAGGAAAAAAAAAACGCGTCTGCCGGGGCGAGCCCGGGTGCGGCACCACCGGGAAAACTGTGGCAAACAGACATGGCGATCGAGTGAGTGGGCCGCCAGCCAGGCTCAGCCAAAAAGTGCAAAGTCCGAACTGCGTCAGCCGGGGCGGCAAAAACCGCGTCAGCCGGGGCGGCGCAAAAAACCGCGTCTGCCGGGGCGGCACGAAACCGCGTCAGCCGGGGCGGGGCGAAAACTGCGTCAGCCGGGGCGAAAAGAAAAAAAAAAACGCGTCTGCCGGGGCAAGCCCGGGTGCGGCACCACCGGGAAAACTGTGGCAAACAGACATGGCGATCGAGTGAGTGGGCCGCCAGCCAGGCACAGCCGAAAAGTGCAAAGTCCGAACCGTGTCAGCCGGGGCGACGCAAAAACCGCGTCAGCCGGGGCGGCGCGAAAACCGCGTCAGCCGGGGCGGCACGAAACCGCGTCAGCCGGGGCGGCGCGAAAACTGCGTCAGCCGGGGCGGCGCGAAAACCTCGTCAGCCGGGGCGAGCGAAAAGGGGGGGGGGGGGGAACCACGTCTGCCGGGGCGAAAGAAAAAAAAACGCGTCTGCCGGGGCGAGCCCGGGTGCGGCACCACCGGGAAGACTGTGGCAAACAGACATGGCGATCGAGTGAGTGGGCCGCCAGCCAGGCTCAGCCCAAAAAGTGCCAAGTCCGAACTGCGTCAGCCGGGGCGGCAAAAACCGCGTCAGCCGGGGCGGCGCGAAAACCGCGTCTGCCGGGGCGGCGCGAAAACTGCGTCAGCCGGGGCGAGCCCGGGTGCGGCACCACCGGGAAAACTGTGGCTAACAGACATGGCGATCGAGTGAGTGGGCCACCAGCCAGGCTCAGCCAAAAAGTGCCAAGTCCGAACTGCGTCAGCCGGGGCGGCAAAAACCGCGTCAGCCGGGGCGGCGCAAAAAAACCGCGTCTGCCGGGGCGGCACGAAACCGCGTCAGCCGGGGCGGCGCGAAAACTGCGTCAGCCGGGGCGAAAGAAAAAAAAAACGCGTCTGCCGGGGCGAGCCCGGGTGCGGCACCACCGGGAAAACTGTGGCAAACAGACATGGCGATCGAGTGAGTGGGCCGCCAGCCAGGCACAGCCGAAAAGTGCTAAGTCCGAACTGCGTCTGCCGGGGCGGCACGAAACCGCGTCAGCCGGGGCGGCGCGAAAACCGCGTCTGCCGGGGCGGCACGAAACCGCGTCAGCCGGGGCGGCGCGAAAACTGCGTCAGCCGGGGCGAGCCCGGGTGCGGCACCACCGGGAAAACTGTGGCAAACAGACATGGCGATCGAGTGAGTGGGCCGCCAGCCAGGCACAGCCGAAAAGTGCTAAGTCCGAACTGCGTCTGCCGGGGCGGCACGAAACCGCGTCAGCCGGGGCGGCGCGAAAACCGCGTCTGCCGGGGCGGCACGAAACCGCGTCAGCCGGGGCGGCGCGAAAACTGCGTCAGCCGGGGCGAGCCCGGGTGCGGCACCACCGGGAAAACTGTGGCAAACAGACATGGCGATCGAGTGAGTGGGCCGCCAGCCAGGCACAGCCGAAAAGTGCTAAGTCCGAACTGCGTCAGCCGGGGCGGCAAAAACCGCGTCAGCCGGGGCGGCGCAAAAAACCGCGTCTGCCGGGGCGGCACGAAACCGCGTCAGCCGGGGCGGCGCGAAAACTGCGTCAGCCGGGGCGAAAGAAAAAAAAAAACGCGTCTGCCGGGGCGAGCCCGGGTGCGGCACCACCGGGAAAACTGTGGCAAACAGACATGGCGATCGAGTGAGTGGGCCGCCAGCCAGGCACAGCCGAAAAGTGCTAAGTCCGAACTGCGTCTGCCGGGGCGGCACGAAACCGCGTCAGCCGGGGCGGCGCGAAAACCGCGTCTGCCGGGGCGGCACGAAACCGCGTCAGCCGGGGCGGCGCGAAAACTGCGTCAGCCGGGGCGAGCCCGGGTGCGGCACCACCGGGAAAACTGTGGCAAACAGACATGGCGATCGAGTGAGTGGGCCGCCAGCCAGGCACAGCCGAAAAGTGCTAAGTCCGAACTGCGTCTGCCGGGGCGGCACGAAACCGCGTCAGCCGGGGCGGCGCGAAAACCGCGTCTGCCGGGGCGGCACGAAACCGCGTCAGCCGGGGCGGCGCGAAAACTGCGTCAGCCGGGGCGAGCCCGGGTGCGGCACCACCGGGAAAACTGTGGCAAACAGACATGGCGATCGAGTGAGTGGGCCGCCAGCCAGGCACAGCCGAAAAGTGCAAAGTCCGAACCGTGTCAGCCGGGGCGACGCAAAAACCGCGTCAGCCGGGGCGGCGCGAAAACCGCGTCAGCCGGGGCGGCACGAAACCGCGTCAGCCGGGGCGGCGCGAAAACTGCGTCAGCCGGGGCGGCGCGAAAACCTCGTCAGCCGGGGCGAGCGAAAAGGGGGGGGGGGGGGAACCACGTCTGCCGGGGCGAAAGAAAAAAAAAACGCGTCTGCCGGGGCGAGCCCGGGTGCGGCACCACCGGGAAGACTGTGGCAAACAGACATGGCGATCGAGTGAGTGGGCCGCCAGCCAGGCTCAGCCCAAAAAGTGCCAAGTCCGAACTGCGTCAGCCGGGGCGGCAAAAACCGCGTCAGCCGGGGCGGCGCGAAAACCGCGTCTGCCGGGGCGGCGCGAAAACTGCGTCAGCCGGGGCGAGCCCGGGTGCGGCACCACCGGGAAAACTGTGGCTAACAGACATGGCGATCGAGTGAGTGGGCCACCAGCCAGGCTCAGCCAAAAAGTGCCAAGTCCGAACTGCGTCAGCCGGGGCGGCAAAAACCGCGTCAGCCGGGGCGGCGCAAAAAAACCGCGTCTGCCGGGGCGGCACGAAACCGCGTCAGCCGGGGCGGCGCGAAAACTGCGTCAGCCGGGGCGAAAGAAAAAAAAAAACGCGTCTGCCGGGGCGAGCCCGGGTGCGGCACCACCGGGAAAACTGTGGCAAACAGACATGGCGATCGAGTGAGTGGGCCGCCAGCCAGGCACAGCCGAAAAGTGCTAAGTCCGAACTGCGTCTGCCGGGGCGGCACGAAACCGCGTCAGCCGGGGCGGCGCGAAAACCGCGTCTGCCGGGGCGGCACGAAACCGCGTCAGCCGGGGCGGCGCGAAAACTGCGTCAGCCGGGGCGAGCCCGGGTGCGGCACCACCGGGAAAACTGTGGCAAACAGACATGGCGATCGAGTGAGTGGGCCGCCAGCCAGGCACAGCCGAAAAGTGCTAAGTCCGAACTGCGTCTGCCGGGGCGGCACGAAACCGCGTCAGCCGGGGCGGCGCGAAAACCGCGTCTGCCGGGGCGGCACGAAACCGCGTCAGCCGGGGCGGCGCGAAAACTGCGTCAGCCGGGGCGAGCCCGGGTGCGGCACCAC
>NW_027464800.1:0-7500 GCF_043290135.1 Rhipicephalus microplus
TCGCTGCTATTATAGGGGCACCCCGGCAGACGCAGAAAAAAAAAAAAAATTTTCGACCTTCTTTTTTGCTGGTCGAGCTCGGGTAACCCAGGTCGCAATGGGAGCCGCGCACGAAAGCGGCGTCGCGAGACGCGTTCGCGGTCGCTAGTCGCACGAGCTCGGCAACCGCGTCAGCCGGCGCGGAGTTCGGGATGCCGACGGCTAAGTGGGTACCGCTGCTCGGATGTTCGCCGTTTTTGGCCGAGTGAGTGCTGGCACTCCGGTGAAGCCAAGGAGCGCCAATTCGTGCACGATATCGGCGTCTTTCGACGTGCCCGCCGGCCACCGCCGCACGAGTACGGCAAACCGCGTCTGCCGGGGCGGGGTTCGCGACGCGTACGCAATAGTGGGAACCGTCGCTCGGATGTTCGTCGTCTTTGGCCGAGCGAGTGCTGGCACTCCGGCGAAGCGAAACGGGGCCGATTCGGGCACGATATCGGCGTATTTCGACGTGCTCGCCGGCGACCGTCGCACGAGTACGGCAAAGCGCGTCTGCCGGGGCGAGGTTTGCGACGCCGACGAAAAAGTGGGAAGCGCCGCTCGGATCTTCGCCGTTTTTGCAGGAGTGAGTGGCGGCCCTCCTGCGAGACCAAGAAGCATCGACTCGCGCACGATATCGGTGTCTTTCGACGTGCCCGCCGGCCACCGCCGCACGAGTACGGCAAACCGCGTATGCCGGGGCGGGGTTGGCGACGCCGACGCAAAAGTGGGAACCGCCACTAGGATGTTCGCCGTTTTTGGCAGAGTGAGTGCTGGCACTCCGGCGAAGCGAAAGAGCGCGAATGCGCCCACGAAAGTGGCGTGTTTGGACGTGCTTGACGACGACCACCGCAGGAAAACGAAAAACCACGTCAGCCGGGGCGAGCGACCCATGGCGGTCTGGGTGCTTATCGCTGCTATTATAGGGGCACCCCGGCAGACGCAAAAAAAAAAAAAAAATTTTTTTCGACATTCTTTTTTGCTCGTCGACCTCGGGTGACCCAGGTCGCAGTGGGAGCCGCGCACGAAAGCGGCGTCGCGAGACGGCTTCGCGGTCGCTAGTCGCACGAGCTCGGCAACCGCGTCTGCCGGGGCGGAGTTCGGGACGCCGACGGCTAAGTGGGAACCGCCGCTCGGATGTTCGCCGTTTGTGGCCGAGTGAGTGCTGGCACTCCGGCGAAGCCAAACGGGGCCGATTCCGGCACGATATCGGCGTCTTTCTACGTGCTCGCCGGCGACCGTCGCACGAGTACGGCAAAGTGCGTCTGCCGGGGCGGGGTTTGCGACGCGTACGCAATAGTGAGAACCGTCGCTCGGATGTTCGTCGTCTTTCGCCGAGCCAGTGCTGGCAATCCGGCGAAGCCGAACGGAGCCGATTCGGGCACGATATCGGCGTCTTTCCACGTGCTCGCCGGCGACCGTCGCACGAGTACGGTAAACCGCGTCAGCCGGGGCGGAGTTCGGGACGCCGATGCGAAAGTGGGAAGCGCCGCTCGGATCTTCGCCGTTTTTGGAGGAGTCAGTGGCGGCACTCCGGTGAAGCCAAGGTGCGCCAATTCGCGCACGATATCGGCGTCTTTCGACGTGCCCGCCGGCCACCGTCGCACGAGTACGGCAAACCTCGTCTGCCGGGGCGGGGTTTGCGACGCCGACGCAAAAGTGGGAACCGCCGCTCGGATGTTCGCCGTTTTTGGCAGAGTGAGTGCTGGCACTCCGGCGAAGCGAAAGAGCGCGAATGCGCCCACGAAAGTGGCGTGTTTGGACGTGCTTGACGACGACCACCGCAGGAAAACGAAAAACCACGTCAGCCGGGGCGAGCGACCCATGGCGGTCTGGGTGCTTATCGCTGCTATTATAGGGGCACCCCGGCAGACGCAAAAAAAAAAAAAAATTTTTTTCGACATTCTTTTTTGCTCGTCGACCTCGGGTGACCCAGGTCGCAGTGGGAGCCGCGCACGAAAGCGGCGTCGCGAGACGGCTTCGCGGTCGCTAGTCGCACGAGCTCGGCAACCGCGTCTGCCGGGGCGGAGTTCGGGACGCCGACGGCTAAGTGGGAACCGCCGCTCGGATGTTCGCCGTTTGTGGCCGAGTGAGTGCTGGCACTCCGGCGAAGCCAAACGGGGCCGATTCCGGCACGATATCGGCGTCTTTCTACGTGCTCGCCGGCGACCGTCGCACGAGTACGGCAAAGTGCGTCTGCCGGGGCCGGGTTTGCGACGCGTACGCAATAGTGAGAACCGTCGCTCGGATGTTCGTCGTCTTTCGCCGAGCCAGTGCTGGCACTCCGGCGAAGCCGAACGGAGCCGATTCGGGCACGATATCGGCGTCTTTCCACGTGCTCGCCGGCGACCGTCGCACGAGTACGGTAAACCGCGTCAGCCGGGGCGGAGTTCGGGACGCCGATGCGAAAGTGGGAAGCGCCGCTCGGATCTTCGCCGTTTTTGGAGGAGTCAGTGGCGGCACTCCGGTGAAGCCAAGGTGCGCCAATTCGCGCACGATATCGGCGTCTTTCGACGTGCCCGCCGGCCACCGTCGCACGAGTACGGCAAACCTCGTCTGCCGGGGCGGGGTTTGCGACGCCGACGCAAAAGTGGGAACCGCCGCTCGGATGTTCGCCGTTTTTGGCAGAGTGAGTGCTGGCACTCCGGCGAAGCGAAAGAGCGTGAATGCGCCCACGAAAGTAGCGTATTTGGACGTGCTTGACGGCGACCGCCGCAGGAGTACGAAAAACCACGTCAGCCGGGGCGAGCGACCCACGGCGGTCTGGGTGCTTATCGCTGCTATTATAGGGGCACCCCGGCAGACGCAGAAAGAAAAAAAAAAATGGGGACATGGCGTGCGTCACCGTGCGGCTTCGCAGCGTTGCCGAAGTCGCCGAGCCCTTCGACTGAGCCGAACGGCGGACAGGGAACGTTGGTCGGCCGTTCTAACCTGTCGGTGCCACGCCGAGACGTCGTTAAGGAAAACCGCGTCGTGGGCCTCTACGACGCCGTCGAGTCGTTGTACGTTTGGTGTCCAGCGTGTCGGCGGCGAGTAGCGGACACGTCGTTCACGACTTCGGTCTTTCGCAGTCGACGCGAACTTGCGGAGAGTCGTGGTGCCTCACGTTTTCGGCAGAAACCGCGGCGGAATTTTCCCGTGCGTGCGCGCACGACCTCGGTGCTGTGCCGTCAGCGTAGTGTTGCACAAACTCGTGGCCTACCCAAGGTGCGGTACGTTTGCGGCCGTATCCTCGGTGGGAATTTCGTGAGTAGGGTCGCAAATTCTACGACCTCGGCGGGTTTGAGAGCGACGTAGACTTGTGGCACGCTCAACATGCCACACGTTTCGGGGCACACCCGCGGTGAAATTTTCTCGAGTACGCTCGTATTAGGGCCCAAGGAGGTCTGGGTACTTATCGCTGCTATTATGTGGGGGTTCTCGTGAGCGGCGTACGCGAAAGCGACCGGGTGTCTGATATGCGGCGGGCTTCGGCCTCGTCAAGCGTGTCCTCGGGTCTGCTCCAGGGGAATCCACGGCAGTCGTCTGCAGCCTCATCCGCTTGATGCGTTAGGGGCTGGTTGTCGGACGGTGCCGTTTTACCACGATATCGAGGTGTGTTCCGTGTCGTCCTCGGGCGATTCAGATGCGAAAGCGCCGAAGACGCGGGCGTGACCCGTCGTCTGGCGGCTTTGCAGTCTCGGCTCCGTTGCTAGTTCCGGCCGGTCCACCGACAGTGCAGCGGGCTTGGGCAACCCGCACGGCGCGACCGAGTCGATGCAACGAAAAAGAGCGAGCATGAACGTGCTTCTTGCCGCACGGCTCCCACTCGTCTTTCGGGAAGGTTGTGCCGTAGCGAGCTCGAACGCCGTCATCTCGGAGTGCAAAATAAGCGTGTTGGGGCGCCTGAAGGTGGCCTCCGCCGCACACAGACTGCGTCCGGCCCGCCGAGGGCGAGGACGGACGCGCAGTCGAACGATTACCTGGTTGATCCTGCCAGTAATCATATGCTTGTCTCAAAGATTAAGCCATGCATGTCTAAGTACATGCCGAAATAAGGCGAAACCGCGAATGGCTCATTAAATCAGTTATGGTTCCTTAGATCGTTTCTTCCTACTTGGATAACTGTGGCAATTCTAGAGCTAATACATGCAGTGAGCCTGGAGCCCTTTGGGTAACGGGTGCTTTTATTAGACCAAGATCGATCGGGTTTCGGCCCGTATTGTGTGGTGACTCTGGATAACTTTGTGCTGATCGCATGGCCACGAGCCGGCGACGTTTCTTTCAAGTGTCTGCCTTATCAACTTTCGATGGTAGGTTACTTGCTTACCATGGTTGTTACGGGTAACGGAGAATCAGGGTTCGATTCCGGAGAGGGAGCCTGAGAAACGGCTACCACATCCAAGGAAGGCAGCAGGCGCGCAAATTACCCACTCCCGGCACGGGGAGGTAGTGACGAAAAATAACAATACGGGACTCTTTTGAGGCCCCGTAATTGAAATGAGTACACTCTAAATCCTTTAACGAGGATCAATTGGAGGGCAAGTCTGGTGCCAGCAGCCGCGGTAATTCCAGCTCCAATAGCGTATACTAAAGCTGCTGCGGTTAAAAAGCTCGTAGTTGGATCTCAGTTCCAGACGAGTAGTGCATCTACCCGATGCGACGGCTCGGACTGAACATCATGCCGGTTCTTTCTTGGTGCACTTCATTGTGTGCCTCGAGATGGCCGGTGCTTTTACTTTGAAAAAATTAGAGTGCTCAACGCAGGCGAGTCGCCTGAATAAACTTGCATGGAATAATAGAACAAGACCTCGTTTCTGTTCTGTTGGTTTTTGGAATACGAGGTAATGATTAAGAGGGACGGACGGGGGCATTCGTATTGCGGCGCTAGAGGTGAAATTCTTGGACCGTCGCAAGACGAACTACTGCGAAAGCATTTGCCAAGAATGTTTTCATTGATCAAGAACGAAAGTCAGAGGTTCGAAGGCGATCAGATACCGCCCTAGTTCTGACCATAAACGATGCCAACCAGCGATCCGCCTGAGTTACTCAAATGACTCGGCGGGCAGCTTCCGGGAAACCAAAGTATTTGGGTTCCGGGGGAAGTATGGTTGCAAAGCTGAAACTTAAAGGAATTGACGGAAGGGCACCACCAGGAGTGGAGCCTGCGGCTTAATTTGACTCAACACGGGAAAACTTACCCGGCCCGGACACTGGGAGGATTGACAGATTGAGAGCTCTTTCTTGATTCGGTGGATGGTGGTGCATGGCCGTTCTTAGTTGGTGGAGCGATTTGTCTGGTTAATTCCGATAACGAACGAGACTCTAGCCTATTAAATAGGTGCGGGGTTCCCAGCACCTTACAACCTTCTTAGAGGGACAAGCGGCTCCTAGCCGCACGAAACAGAGCAATAACAGGTCTGTGATGCCCTTAGATGTCCGGGGCCGCACGCGCGCTACACTGAAGGAAGCAGCGTGTCTTTATCCCTGTCTGAAAAGACTGGGTAACCCGTGGAACTTCTTTCGTGATTGGGATAGGGGCTTGCAATTGTTCCCCTTGAACGAGGAATTCCCAGTAAGCGCGAGTCATAAGCTCGCGTTGATTACGTCCCTGCCCTTTGTACACACCGCCCGTCGCTACTACCGATTGAATGATTTAGTGAGGTCTTCGGACCGATGTCCGGCGCGGCCTTTCGGTTGCGCCGGTCTGTTGGAAAGATGACCAAACTTGATCATTTAGAGGAAGTAAAAGTCGTAACAAGGTTTCCGTAGGTGAACCTGCGGAAGGATCATTAACGGATTGTGAAGGGTGAGCGCCTCAGCTGCGTCTGCGCCCGACACTTTCTGCCGCTGACCCCGTTTGGACGCGGGGTCGGCTTTTCCCCACGGGGCTGCCTGAATGTGGAGCGGCACCCCGTGACAAATTGTTGCGCCCAGCGGACGCCAACACCGCGACCTTGGACGGTCGGCCAGGTGGCGGACGCGGGTACAAACGGCGCAACGCACTCATAGGTCGGCTTTCGACCCGCCACTGCACCGTGGCTCGAAGCGCTCGAAATGCGCGACCCGACCGCTGCGGGACCGCCTAGTACTGTAAACAGGAGCGGCGGAGCGCGAACGGCGAGTCGTGGTTACGTCGGTAGAAGGCGAGGCTGCGCGTTCCCGAAACGCCAGCCGAGTGCCCTCCCGACCGTTCGAGCGTGCAAGAACGAGACCCGACAATCGCGCGGCGACTGCCAAGTACGAGAGGAACGGCACAAGCGTCGGCGGTCGGTCAAGGAACTGGCGATGTGACGGGTCCGCTGTGCACCAGTGCATACCGTCCCGCCGTCCGCGGCAAGCGCCTCCGCGTCCTCGGGTGACGGAGGCTGCCGGTCGGTTCTTGCAGGCGAGGGATCTCGCTGGCACCGGTTCGCGTTGACGCGCGGCCGGTCATGGCACGGCGATGCGACGGCCGAGGTGCGCAGTACTCGATGGAGGAACCGCACGCTCCGATGACCGTCCCGCCCTCCGCGGCGTATGCGTACCGACCGTAATGGTTGCAGCAGCGCCGGCCGGCTTTTGAATTCGCCACACGAAACACGGTGCGAGATCGCGGTTAGGGGAGCGTCGACGTTGCCAGGCGTTTTGCTTGCTGCCGAGGGAAAGGCGGCACGGCCACGTCGCGCTCGTCGCGATTAGCGGGTCTGCGCGCTTTGGGAAGGTGCCGCAACGACTTGCCGAAAGAGGAAGCACGGAAGAACGAGGGACTTGGACGTCCCGACAATTGAACGCACTTGCGGCCAGGCCCTTGCTGGCTTCGTTCTTCCGCCTCGAGTAGGCTCGTACGCGGCTCCGGCGCCGAAAGTGGTCCTTGGCACCGACTTCGGTGGACGTGGGAAGTGCCGCGCAAGTACGGCGCGCCTGGCTCCACCTGTTGGCTAAAGTAGGCAGCCGGATCGGCATTTTGGTGTGCGGTGGCAAACCGTGGATGCGAAAAAAGCTTGTGCGATTTCGTGGAACAAAAAGCGGGGGTCCCCCTTTTTATGCGGAGGAGACCGACCCGCCCGCCGTGGTGAACCGCGACGCCACGGTAAAAACGGGAGAGGCTTGTCGATGGGACCGTGCATCCCGCGCTCCACGGAGGCCGGGAGGCGGCCGCCCGAGGAAATGTGTAGCCGTCGAGGCCCGCATCTGCGTGCACTCTTATCCAAATGGGTGTACCGCAGGCATTTTCTGGTTAGGCGGGCCAATGAGAGCGAGCACACAACGATACCTACGGGTCCGGCTTGGAGAACCGGCTTCGACGCCTCCCGAGTATTTATAGAGGGGTGGACCACGAAAGCACTCGCAAGTAGCGGAAGCGAAACGCCGTCCGAAACACACCGTTTGCTCGATTTGCGGCAGCCGAAAAAGGCGCGGCAGAGTTTTGGAGTCCAAGCGTGCGCTGAAAAGCGCCCTTCTTGGCCACTGTTTGGCCGAGTGCCAGAAACGTTTGGTTTTGACTGTACGGAATTGAACAAA
>NW_027464800.1:17500-27500 GCF_043290135.1 Rhipicephalus microplus
GGCCCACTCACTCGATCGCCATGTCTGTTTGCCACAGTTTTCCCGGTGGTGCCGCACCCGGGCTCGCCCCGGCAGACGCGTTTTTTTTTTTTTCTTTCGCCCCGGCTGACGCAGTTTTCGCGCCGCCCCGGCTGACGCGGTTTCGTGCCGCCCCGGCAGACGCGGTTTTTTGCGCCGCCCCGGCTGACGCGGTTTTTGCCGCCCCGGCTGACGCAGTTCGGACTTAGCACTTTTTGGCTGAGCCTGGCTGGTGGCCCACTCACTCGATCGCCATGTCTGTTAGCCACAGTTTTCCCGGTGGTGCCGCACCCGGGCTCGCCCCGGCTGACGCAGTTTTCGCGCCGCCCCGGCTGACGCGGTTTCGTGCCGCCCCGGCAGACGCGGTTTTCGCGCCGCCCCGGCTGACGCGGTTTTTGCCGCCCCGGCTGACGCAGTTCGGACTTAGCACTTTTCGGCTGTGCCTGGCTGGCGGCCCACTCACTCGATCGCCATGTCTGTTTGCCACAGTTTTCCCGGTGGTGCCGCACCCGGGCTCGCCCCGGCTGACGCAGTTTTCGCGCCGCCCCGGCTGACGCGGTTTCGTGCCGCCCCGGCAGACGCGGTTTTCGCGCCGCCCCGGCTGATGCGGTTTCGTGCCGCCCCGGCAGACGCGGTTTTTTGCCGCCCCAGCTGACGCAGTTCGGACTTAGCACTTTTTGGCTGAGCCTTGCTGGCGGCCCACTCACTCGATCCTCGATCGCCATGTCTGTTTGCCACAGTTTTCCCGGTGGTGCCGCACCCGGGCTCGCCCCGGCAGACGCGTTTTTTTTTTTCTTTCGCCCCGGCTGACGCAGTTTTCGCGCCGCCCCGGCAGACGCGGTTTTCGCGCCGCCCCGGCAGACGCGGTTTTTTGCGCCGCCCCGGCTGACGCGGTTTTTTGCCGCCCCGGCTGACGCAGTTCGGACTTGGCACTTTTTGGCTGAGCCTGGCTGGCGGCCCACTCACTCGATCGCCATGTCTGTTTGCCACAGTTTTCCCGGTGGTGCCGCACCCGGGCTCGCCCCGGCTGACGCAGTTTTCGCGCCGCCCCGGCTGACGCGGTTTCGTGCCGCCCCGGCAGACGCGGTTTTTTGCGCCGCCCCGGCTGACGCGGTTTTTTGCCGCCCCGGCTGACACGGTTCGGACTTTGCACTTTTCGGCTGTGCCTGGCTGGCGGCCCACTCACTCGATCGCCATGTCTGTTTGCCACAGTTTTCCCGGTGGTGCCGCACCCGGGCTCGCCCCGGCAGACGCGTTTTTTTTTTTTTTTTCTTTCGCCCCGGCTGACGCAGTTTTCGCGCCGCCCCGGCTGACGCGGTTTCGTGCCGCCCCGGCAGACGCGGTTTTTTGCGCCGCCCCGGCTGACGTGGTTTTTGCCGCCCCGGCTGACGCAGTTCGGACTTTGCACTTTTTGGCTGAGCCTGGCTGGCGGCCCACTCACTCGATCGCCATGTCTGTTTGCCACAGTTTTCCCGGTGGTGCCGCACCCGGGCTCGCCCCGGCAGACGCGTTTTTTTTTTTCCTTCGCCCCGGCAGACGTGGTTCCCCCCCCCCCTCCGTCTTTCTTTTTGTTTTTTTTTTCGCCGCGGCTGAAGTGGATTTTTCGGTGCCTCGACGCCCCGGTAGTCGCGGTTTTTCCGTTTCCGCACGGCCCCGGCTGACGCTGCTCGGTCACAGTCGCCTTTTGTGGTGATTGCAGACTTCTTGAGCGCGGGTGTTTTTTTTTTGTTGTTGTTGTTGTTTTATTACGCATTCGCTCCAGCAGACGCTGTTTAGACTTTTTGTTTCCTCTTTTATCCTGCGACGAGGTGACGAGGTTTATTCGGTGCCCCGCCGCCCCGGCTGAAGTGATTTTTCCTGTCCCGTGCCGCCCCGGCTGACGCGGTTGGGACTTCGCGTTTGTTCGGCCGCCACGGGTTTTGGCGCACTCGCTCGGTTGCTTGTTGTTGCCACTTGTTGCGAACCCAGGTTTCTTGAGCGAGCGCGGGCGTTTTTTCTTCCTTTCTTTCTTTGTTCTATGTGTTAGCGAATCGGCCTTTAATATCACACGAGGACTCACAACCAACAATTTTCAGTTTGAAGTGTAAAAAATCTGCAGGTGTTGACGTAACTGACTTGCCCCGTACCCTTGAGTACATCCATGAAGTTCTCGTAGTACTACTAAATCGCATTATTCCAAGTGGAGAAATTCCCATAAACTTGCAAACCTCTACACGAAAATCGGTGCGCGTGATAAAGTTGAAAATTATCGTCCGATATCAAATGTGCCTTCTATAACACAAATTCTAGGAAAAAAAAAAAAAAAAACACTTGTTCGCCGTTTTCTGCGCCGTGACTGGCAGCACTCCGGCGAAGCGAAACGGGGTCGATTCGAGCACGATATCGGCGTCTTTCGACGTGCTCGCCGGCGACCGTCGCACGAGTACGTCGCACGAGCGCGTCTGCCGGGGCGCCGTTTGCGAAGCCGACGCAAAAGTGGGAACCGCCGCTCGGATGATCGCCGCTTTCGGCAGAGTGAGTGTTGGCACTCCGGGGAAGCGAAACAGCGTGAATGCGCCCACGAAATCGGCGTATTTTGAAGTGCCCGCCGGCGACCGTCGCACGAGTACGGTAAACCGCGTCAGCCGGGGCGTAGTTCGGGACGCCGACGAAAAAGTGGGAAGCGCAACTCGGATCTCCGCCGTTTTTGCAGGAGTGAGTGGCGGCCCTCCTGCGAGACCAAGAAGCATCGATTCGTGCACGAATTCGGCGCCTTTCGACGTGATCGCCGGCGACCGTCGCTCGAGTAGGGCAAACCGCGTCTGCCGGGGCGGGCTTCGGGACGCCGATGCGAAAGTGGGAAACGCTGCTCGGATGTTCGCCGTTTTTGGCCGAGTGAGTGCTGGCACACGGGCGAAGCCAAACGGGGCCGATTACGGCACGATATCGGCGTCTTTCGACGTGCCCGCCGGCGACCGTCGCACGAGTACGGTAAACCGCGTCAGCCCGGGCGGAGTTCGGGACGCCGATGCGAAAGTGGAGAACGCCGCTCGGATCTTCGCCGTTTTTGGAGGAGTGAGTGGCGGCACTCCGGAGAAGCCAAGGAGCGCCAATTAGCGCACGATATCGGCGTCTTTCGACGCGCTCGCCGGCGACCGTCGCACGAGTAGGGCAAACCGCGTCTGCCGGGGCGGGGTTTACGACGCCGACGCAAAAGTGGGAACCGCCGCTCGGATGTTGGCCGTTTTTGGCAGAGTGAGTGCTGGCACTCCGGCGACGCGAAAGAGCGCGAATGCGCCCACGAAAGTGGCGTATTTGGACGTGCGTGACGGCGACCGCTGCAGGAGTACGAAAAACCACGTCAGCCGGGGCGAGCGACACACGGCGGTCTGGGTGCTTATCGCTGCTATTATAGGGGCACCCCGGCAGACGCAGAAAAAAAAAAAAAAATTTTCGACCTTCTTTTTTGCTGGTCGAGCTCGGGTAACCCAGGTCGCAATGGGAGCCGCGCACGAAAGCGGCGTCGCGAGACGCGTTCGCGGTCGCTAGTCGCACGAGCTCGGCAACCGCGTCAGCCGGCGCGGAGTTCGGGATGCCGACGGCTAAGTGGGTACCGCTGCTCGGATGTTCGCCGTTTTTGGCCGAGTGAGTGCTGGCACTCCGGTGAAGCCAAGGAGCGCCAATTCGTGCACGATATCGGCGTCTTTCGACGTGCCCGCCGGCCACCGCCGCACGAGTACGGCAAACCGCGTCTGCCGGGGCGGGGTTCGCGACGCGTACGCAATAGTGGGAACCGTCGCTCGGATGTTCGTCGTCTTTGGCCGAGCGAGTGCTGGCACTCCGGCGAAGCGAAACGGGGCCGATTCGGGCACGATATCGGCGTATTTCGACGTGCTCGCCGGCGACCGTCGCACGAGTACGGCAAAGCGCGTCTGCCGGGGCGAGGTTTGCGACGCCGACGAAAAAGTGGGAAGCGCCGCTCGGATCTTCGCCGTTTTTGCAGGAGTGAGTGGCGGCCCTCCTGCGAGACCAAGAAGCATCGACTCGCGCACGATATCGGTGTCTTTCGACGTGCCCGCCGGCCACCGCCGCACGAGTACGGCAAACCGCGTATGCCGGGGCGGGGTTGGCGACGCCGACGCAAAAGTGGGAACCGCCACTAGGATGTTCGCCGTTTTTGGCAGAGTGAGTGCTGGCACTCCGGCGAAGCGAAAGAGCGCGAATGCGCCCACGAAAGTGGCGTGTTTGGACGTGCTTGACGACGACCACCGCAGGAAAACGAAAAACCACGTCAGCCGGGGCGAGCGACCCATGGCGGTCTGGGTGCTTATCGCTGCTATTATAGGGGCACCCCGGCAGACGCAAAAAAAAAAAAAAAAATTTTTTTCGACATTCTTTTTTGCTCGTCGACCTCGGGTGACCCAGGTCGCAGTGGGAGCCGCGCACGAAAGCGGCGTCGCGAGACGGCTTCGCGGTCGCTAGTCGCACGAGCTCGGCAACCGCGTCTGCCGGGGCGGAGTTCGGGACGCCGACGGCTAAGTGGGAACCGCCGCTCGGATGTTCGCCGTTTGTGGCCGAGTGAGTGCTGGCACTCCGGCGAAGCCAAACGGGGCCGATTCCGGCACGATATCGGCGTCTTTCTACGTGCTCGCCGGCGACCGTCGCACGAGTACGGCAAAGTGCGTCTGCCGGGGCGGGGTTTGCGACGCGTACGCAATAGTGAGAACCGTCGCTCGGATGTTCGTCGTCTTTCGCCGAGCCAGTGCTGGCAATCCGGCGAAGCCGAACGGAGCCGATTCGGGCACGATATCGGCGTCTTTCCACGTGCTCGCCGGCGACCGTCGCACGAGTACGGTAAACCGCGTCAGCCGGGGCGGAGTTCGGGACGCCGATGCGAAAGTGGGAAGCGCCGCTCGGATCTTCGCCGTTTTTGGAGGAGTCAGTGGCGGCACTCCGGTGAAGCCAAGGTGCGCCAATTCGCGCACGATATCGGCGTCTTTCGACGTGCCCGCCGGCCACCGTCGCACGAGTACGGCAAACCTCGTCTGCCGGGGCGGGGTTTGCGACGCCGACGCAAAAGTGGGAACCGCCGCTCGGATGTTCGCCGTTTTTGGCAGAGTGAGTGCTGGCACTCCGGCGAAGCGAAAGAGCGCGAATGCGCCCACGAAAGTGGCGTGTTTGGACGTGCTTGACGACGACCACCGCAGGAAAACGAAAAACCACGTCAGCCGGGGCGAGCGACCCATGGCGGTCTGGGTGCTTATCGCTGCTATTATAGGGGCACCCCGGCAGACGCAAAAAAAAAAAAAAATTTTTTTCGACATTCTTTTTTGCTCGTCGACCTCGGGTGACCCAGGTCGCAGTGGGAGCCGCGCACGAAAGCGGCGTCGCGAGACGGCTTCGCGGTCGCTAGTCGCACGAGCTCGGCAACCGCGTCTGCCGGGGCGGAGTTCGGGACGCCGACGGCTAAGTGGGAACCGCCGCTCGGATGTTCGCCGTTTGTGGCCGAGTGAGTGCTGGCACTCCGGCGAAGCCAAACGGGGCCGATTCCGGCACGATATCGGCGTCTTTCTACGTGCTCGCCGGCGACCGTCGCACGAGTACGGCAAAGTGCGTCTGCCGGGGCGGGGTTTGCGACGCGTACGCAATAGTGAGAACCGTCGCTCGGATGTTCGTCGTCTTTCGCCGAGCCAGTGCTGGCACTCCGGCGAAGCCGAACGGAGCCGATTCGGGCACGATATCGGCGTCTTTCCACGTGCTCGCCGGCGACCGTCGCACGAGTACGGTAAACCGCGTCAGCCGGGGCGGAGTTCGGGACGCCGATGCGAAAGTGGGAAGCGCCGCTCGGATCTTCGCCGTTTTTGGAGGAGTCAGTGGCGGCACTCCGGTGAAGCCAAGGTGCGCCAATTCGCGCACGATATCGGCGTCTTTCGACGTGCCCGCCGGCCACCGTCGCACGAGTACGGCAAACCTCGTCTGCCGGGGCGGGGTTTGCGACGCCGACGCAAAAGTGGGAACCGCCGCTCGGATGTTCGCCGTTTTTGGCAGAGTGAGTGCTGGCACTCCGGCGAAGCGAAAGAGCGTGAATGCGCCCACGAAAGTAGCGTATTTGGACGTGCTTGACGGCGACCGCCGCAGGAGTACGAAAAACCACGTCAGCCGGGGCGAGCGACCCACGGCGGTCTGGGTGCTTATCGCTGCTATTATAGGGGCACCCCGGCAGACGCAGAAAGAAAAAAAAAATGGGGACATGGCGTGCGTCACCGTGCGGCTTCGCAGCGTTGCCGAAGTCGCCGAGCCCTTCGACTGAGCCGAACGGCGGACAGGGAACGTTGGTCGGCCGTTCTAACCTGTCGGTGCCACGCCGAGACGTCGTTAAGGAAAACCGCGTCGTGGGCCTCTACGACGCCGTCGAGTCGTTGTACGTTTGGTGTCCAGCGTGTCGGCGGCGAGTAGCGGACACGTCGTTCACGACTTCGGTCTTTCGCAGTCGACGCGAACTTGCGGAGAGTCGTGGTGCCTCACGTTTTCGGCAGAAACCGCGGCGGAATTTTCCCGTGCGTGCGCGCACGACCTCGGTGCTGTGCCGTCAGCGTAGTGTTGCACAAACTCGTGGCCTACCCAAGGTGCGGTACGTTTGCGGCCGTATCCTCGGTGGGAATTTCGTGAGTAGGGTCGCAAATTCTACGACCTCGGCGGGTTTGAGAGCGACGTAGACTTGTGGCACGCTCAACATGCCACACGTTTCGGGGCACACCCGCGGTGAAATTTTCTCGAGTACGCTCGTATTAGGGCCCAAGGAGGTCTGGGTACTTATCGCTGCTATTATGTGGGGGTTCTCGTGAGCGGCGTACGCGAAAGCGACCGGGTGTCTGATATGCGGCGGGCTTCGGCCTCGTCAAGCGTGTCCTCGGGTCTGCTCCAGGGGAATCCACGGCAGTCGTCTGCAGCCTCATCCGCTTGATGCGTTAGGGGCTGGTTGTCGGACGGTGCCGTTTTACCACGATATCGAGGTGTGTTCCGTGTCGTCCTCGGGCGATTCAGATGCGAAAGCGCCGAAGACGCGGGCGTGACCCGTCGTCTGGCGGCTTTGCAGTCTCGGCTCCGTTGCTAGTTCCGGCCGGTCCACCGACAGTGCAGCGGGCTTGGGCAACCCGCACGGCGCGACCGAGTCGATGCAACGAAAAAGAGCGAGCATGAACGTGCTTCTTGCCGCACGGCTCCCACTCGTCTTTCGGGAAGGTTGTGCCGTAGCGAGCTCGAACGCCGTCATCTCGGAGTGCAAAATAAGCGTGTTGGGGCGCCTGAAGGTGGCCTCCGCCGCACACAGACTGCGTCCGGCCCGCCGAGGGCGAGGACGGACGCGCAGTCGAACGATTACCTGGTTGATCCTGCCAGTAATCATATGCTTGTCTCAAAGATTAAGCCATGCATGTCTAAGTACATGCCGAAATAAGGCGAAACCGCGAATGGCTCATTAAATCAGTTATGGTTCCTTAGATCGTTTCTTCCTACTTGGATAACTGTGGCAATTCTAGAGCTAATACATGCAGTGAGCCTGGAGCCCTTTGGGTAACGGGTGCTTTTATTAGACCAAGATCGATCGGGTTTCGGCCCGTATTGTGTGGTGACTCTGGATAACTTTGTGCTGATCGCATGGCCACGAGCCGGCGACGTTTCTTTCAAGTGTCTGCCTTATCAACTTTCGATGGTAGGTTACTTGCTTACCATGGTTGTTACGGGTAACGGAGAATCAGGGTTCGATTCCGGAGAGGGAGCCTGAGAAACGGCTACCACATCCAAGGAAGGCAGCAGGCGCGCAAATTACCCACTCCCGGCACGGGGAGGTAGTGACGAAAAATAACAATACGGGACTCTTTTGAGGCCCCGTAATTGAAATGAGTACACTCTAAATCCTTTAACGAGGATCAATTGGAGGGCAAGTCTGGTGCCAGCAGCCGCGGTAATTCCAGCTCCAATAGCGTATACTAAAGCTGCTGCGGTTAAAAAGCTCGTAGTTGGATCTCAGTTCCAGACGAGTAGTGCATCTACCCGATGCGACGGCTCGGACTGAACATCATGCCGGTTCTTTCTTGGTGCACTTCATTGTGTGCCTCGAGATGGCCGGTGCTTTTACTTTGAAAAAATTAGAGTGCTCAACGCAGGCGAGTCGCCTGAATAAACTTGCATGGAATAATAGAACAAGACCTCGTTTCTGTTCTGTTGGTTTTTGGAATACGAGGTAATGATTAAGAGGGACGGACGGGGGCATTCGTATTGCGGCGCTAGAGGTGAAATTCTTGGACCGTCGCAAGACGAACTACTGCGAAAGCATTTGCCAAGAATGTTTTCATTGATCAAGAACGAAAGTCAGAGGTTCGAAGGCGATCAGATACCGCCCTAGTTCTGACCATAAACGATGCCAACCAGCGATCCGCCTGAGTTACTCAAATGACTCGGCGGGCAGCTTCCGGGAAACCAAAGTATTTGGGTTCCGGGGGAAGTATGGTTGCAAAGCTGAAACTTAAAGGAATTGACGGAAGGGCACCACCAGGAGTGGAGCCTGCGGCTTAATTTGACTCAACACGGGAAAACTTACCCGGCCCGGACACTGGGAGGATTGACAGATTGAGAGCTCTTTCTTGATTCGGTGGATGGTGGTGCATGGCCGTTCTTAGTTGGTGGAGCGATTTGTCTGGTTAATTCCGATAACGAACGAGACTCTAGCCTATTAAATAGGTGCGGGGTTCCCAGCACCTTACAACCTTCTTAGAGGGACAAGCGGCTCCTAGCCGCACGAAACAGAGCAATAACAGGTCTGTGATGCCCTTAGATGTCCGGGGCCGCACGCGCGCTACACTGAAGGAAGCAGCGTGTCTTTATCCCTGTCTGAAAAGACTGGGTAACCCGTGGAACTTCTTTCGTGATTGGGATAGGGGCTTGCAATTGTTCCCCTTGAACGAGGAATTCCCAGTAAGCGCGAGTCATAAGCTCGCGTTGATTACGTCCCTGCCCTTTGTACACACCGCCCGTCGCTACTACCGATTGAATGATTTAGTGAGGTCTTCGGACCGATGTCCGGCGCGGCCTTTCGGTTGCGCCGGTCTGTTGGAAAGATGACCAAACTTGATCATTTAGAGGAAGTAAAAGTCGTAACAAGGTTTCCGTAGGTGAACCTGCGGAAGGATCATTAACGGATTGTGAAGGGTGAGCGCCTCAGCTGCGTCTGCGCCCGACACTTTCTGCCGCTGACCCCGTTTGGACGCGGGGTCGGCTTTTCCCCACGGGGCTGCCTGAATGTGGAGCGGCACCCCGTGACAAATTGTTGCGCCCAGCGGACGCCAACACCGCGACCTTGGACGGTCGGCCAGGTGGCGGACGCGGGTACAAACGGCGCAACGCACTCATAGGTCGGCTTTCGACCCGCCACTGCACCGTGGCTCGAAGCGCTCGAAATGCGCGACCCGACCGCTGCGGGACCGCCTAGTACTGTAAACAGGAGCGGCGGAGCGCGAACGGCGAGTCGTGGTTACGTCGGTAGAAGGCGAGGCTGCGCGTTCCCGAAACGCCAGCCGAGTGCCCTCCCGACCGTTCGAGCGTGCAAGAACGAGACCCGACAATCGCGCGGCGACTGCCAAGTACGAGAGGAACGGCACAAGCGTCGGCGGTCGGTCAAGGAACTGGCGATGTGACGGGTCCGCTGTGCACCAGTGCATACCGTCCCGCCGTCCGCGGCAAGCGCCTCCGCGTCCTCGGGTGACGGAGGCTGCCGGTCGGTTCTTGCAGGCGAGGGATCTCGCTGGCACCGGTTCGCGTTGACGCGCGGCCGGTCATGGCACGGCGATGCGACGGCCGAGGTGCGCAGTACTCGATGGAGGAACCGCACGCTCCGATGACCGTCCCGCCCTCCGCGGCGTATGCGTACCGACCGTAATGGTTGCAGCAGCGCCGGCCGGCTTTTGAATTCGCCACACGAAACACGGTGCGAGATCGCGGTTAGGGG
>NW_027464800.1:32500-37500 GCF_043290135.1 Rhipicephalus microplus
CTGTCCCTATCTACTACTGCCACCAGGGGGCCCGAGTGGATCCGGCCAGCCATTCTCACAGGAGCGAGTTTTTCAAGGTTTTCGACAACAAAAAGAGTGAGTACGCTAAAACCTTTGCACACTCCTCTACTATAAAGTGACCGAGACCACCCGGGTGCCGAAAACCGCACGAGAATCGGCCAAGGAACGCCAAAAATCCGAGTTTTCATCGATGTAAACAGCCTCTTGGCGGCCATTACACAAGGAACACCCAAAACTCGACGATAACAGCAAATCCGCGGCTGATTTCGGCTGAATTCCGGTGCCGGGAGAGTCCTGGGGAGTATCCGAAGATAGGACAGCCAGTTTTGCGCGGGGATCTGGGGCGAAACGTCTGAAAATCGCCGGTTTTCCGACCGAAGTGAGTCCAGTTTCCCGCCAAAACATGGGCGCGGCCATATTGGATTGAGGTCACATTTTCGCCAAAAGTGGAATAACTTTGGAACGAAAGGTCGCAGGAAGACAAAACTGGTATCATTTTGATCAGAAAAAAGTGCTAATAGTGATAGGAAAAAACGCGGTGTTCCTACGTTAACTCTAACACCAAAATCCGGAACCCCCCTATTACCAGGGTTGAAAACCTGCACATTGTGGCCAGGTTGAGCAACTGGATTAAACCAAATTTGGCGGAACTAGGAAATTCTTGCTGAAAACGCTCGGAACCAAGTCCCGGTGCCACAGAACAGCAGAATTATTCTTCTCAGTTCAAGAGGGCCACAAAAGAACAAGGAATTTCAACTTTCCTGACCATTTTCTACAGTTAGACAAAAACAGCAAATCCGAGGCTGGTTTCGGTTCTTTTCTGGAGCCGGCAGTTCTGGAAGTGCTTGAAGACTGGATACACGCTTTTGCTAGTAGTTCTGGGGCGAAACGACAGGAAATTGACATTTTCCGACTGTTCTGAGTTCGGATTCCCGTCAAAATGAGAGGCGGCCATCTTTGATTGAACACTTCACGCCAAAGGTAGAATAACTCCGGAACGAATCCCCGTAGAGAGACAAAACTGGTATCTATCTGTTTAGCGGAAAACGCCAACAGAGACAGGAAAAGTGCGGCGCCTCTACGCTGCCAAGAACACCTAAAACCGGCAACCTCTACTACCAAGGTTGAGGAACATCTCTGGCGATACCAGAACAAGTTAAAAAGGAGTAACTTTCTTCCAGACGGCAAACAACGGCTTCGAAGGCACAAACCCTTCTCTTGGAACACAGCGTGGAGATTAGGAGAAGATGTTGAAACCCAAGGGGATGAGAACGGAAACCCAGAAACAAGGACTGGAGGGAAGAGGACCTCTACAAACGGCAAACCCAGCAGTGGGGCCTACGTCAAAGGTCCTAAAAAACACAGGAAGCAATGACGACTCTGCAATTACAGACCCCACGCAAGGGGCGAAGACAGACAAGATACAGAAGAAGAAGACCAAGAGGGTGGAACAAAAACAAGTGACCAACAAAGAAGAGAAGGCAAAGAAAGAAGAACCACAAGGAGCGATGCCCGCCAAAGCTTCTCTTGAAACAGATTGGTGGAGCCCAACCGAGAATGACCAGGTAGAGGGAGGCAGCCGAGGAACCGAAACCGAAGAAGCTGAAGGAGGAGAGGTCCACCCTCAAACACAAACGGCTGCTAACGAAGGAGCGCTAGACAACTGGGACGAAGACAGAAATTCACAATCGTCACTCCCAACCAGCCGCGGAGAAAAAGGTACAGTTTTGTCTAGACTTTCCAAAGCAGACAAAAACACTATGAGGGCTCTCATTAAAATCTCTACATTGACGGGCGGCGACGAGGCGGTAGCCCAGCAGATTGAAGCGATAATCTCCGAACAAGCTAAATTGAAAAACCTGTTAATGGAACAGGCCCAACAGATTGCGTTCCAAAAAGGCAGGATCGAAGAATTGGAGAAAAGAAGACAAGAAGAACCACTCGAACAAAGGGAAGAGCCAACACAGAGCAACACTCCCGCAACCGAGAGCCGACCAACCTATGCTCTGGTGGTATCTTCCGGAACAATGGAGAAAAAAGAGGTCGCATCGCTTCTGAGGCAGCGGGTGGATCCCCTCGACCTGGGAATCCAAGAAGCAACAATTCGGCCAGGGAGAGAGGGAATTGTCGTGATGACGAAGTCAAAAGAAGACTCAGCTAAGATTCTCCAGTTCATTCAGAAGGACAGAGAACTGAGAAATGTTGAAGCCAAGCTCCCAAAGGAGAACAGGATCCATAAGAAAATAATTGGACTCGAGGATGAAATTGACGAGGTCAATCTCCCAGCCCGAATCGTCAGGCAAAACCGTTTGGTGTGCTCGCCAGAAGACATAACAATAAAGAAGACATGGCCGGGCAAGAGAGGCAAGACAGTGATTCTTGCCCTAAATCGAAGTGCAAACAAAGCAATCGGAAGCCGAACTGCACTGAACATCGGCTGGTCACGATGCCCGATCTTTGACGACATCTTTTGGCCCAGATGCACAAGATGCGCCATGCACGGCCACATTGCTCCCGATTGCGATGGCCCCCAGCGCTGCATTAACTGTGGCCAACGAGGTCACTACCAAAGAGAATGTGAAGCAGAATCGCACTGCAACATCTGCGAGACTGAGGGTCGCACGGAGACAGATCATTCTATGATGTCCAGGGAATGCCCGGTATACATAACAAAGGTACAGGCCGAGAAAGGCAAAATTCTAGCTAGACTAAACTAAGAGTACCCAACACACAGGCACAATGGCGAATAGCACTGAAATACAAATAATACAGGTAAATTTAGGCAGGGCATTTAAGGCAAATCAGTCACTAAACAATTTTCAACAAGAAGAAGAATTCGACATATCTGTACTCCAAGAACCATATTCGCTCAACAACAAAATCATAGGGTTTCCGCTAAAGCATAAAGTTATAGCCAACAACAAAGACCCGAAGACAGCCATCATAATACACAAAGAAAATATAACCGCTTTCCCAATTATTATAGAACAAAAACTAATAGCAGTCAAGATAAATAAAGGTGAAAGAGAATTGGTAATTATCAACTGCTACTGTCCTCCGAATGAAAACGTCGAGCTGGCAATGTCAGCAATAGGAAACATTTTACAGAAATTTATAGACATTAACACGATAATAATGGGTGACTTCAACTCAAAACATCAAATTTGGGGAAGCACGGAGACGGATGAGAAAGGTGAAAAAGTATTAGAATTCACAGTATTACACAACCTGACATTATTAAATGCCAAAGAATCACCTCCGACATTTAAAACAAGTAGGGCGAGGGGTTGGATTGACCTCACCATATGTGACGCAAACCTAAACCAGGATATTAAAAGCTGGGAAGTACTTAAAACCTATAATCACAGCGATCACAGATACATTAAAGTTGTTATTAAAAATGAAGAACTTCCAGAGGAATATGGCCTAACGTTAAAAGGGCAAACAAAAGTCATGGAAAAGTTGCAAATTGATCCCTGGTTTGAGGAAGTCCAGGGGAAAATAAACACGAAGGAAAGTATTGAAGAAATAGTGAATACGCTACACGAGAAAATCGAGAAACTTAAGAAGGAATTCAGTAAAAAGAAAAAACCTTCTAAACAAAAACCGAATACTTGGTGGTCAAGAGACCTAGAAATTGAAAGGAAGAGAGTCAGAGCACTACGAAGGAGGTATCAAAAGGCGAAAGGGGATATCAGAGAACAATACAAAAAGGAATACTATAAAGAACATGACACGTATAACAACATGATAGAACAGGCTAAAAACAACAGTTGGAAAACTCTATGTACTAAGGCTACGAAAAATCCATTCATCCTACCGTATAAAATTGCACGAAATAAGATGAAAACCAAGGTTATGTTTAGAAGCATCACAAAAGAAAATGGAGAAGTCACAAAGACTCTTCAGGAAACAATAGAACACATTCTAGGAAATTTATACCCTAACTGCATGGAAAATGACGAGCCAGGACACAGTCAAATACAATCAAGCAACGACACAATAAACAATAACAAACAGGGAGGAAATTGGACATCGGGAGCAGAAATGAGAGAAAGAAATTTACCCAGTGATGACCTCCCATTTACAGAGATTGAAGTAACGCAGATAGTAAAAAATCTGAGGAAAGATGTAACCCCCGGACCAGACAACCTAAAAACTAACCTCATACAAGTGATGTATGAAAGGCATAAGACTTTCTTTGTCAATCTTTTTAATGCATGCTTAAAGCACGGACATTTTCCTCAAAGATGGAAAGAATCTAAAATTATATTGATTCCAAAAGGGAACGGAGAGGACAAATCCGAGGAAAACAAATATCGCCCAATAGCTATTAACTCGATTTTGGGAAAAATATTAGAAAAGCTCATAAAAGATAGAATCTATTATTTCTTGTTTAAAAATCACCATTTTAACAAAAAACAATTTGGATTTACCCATGGGACATCAACAACCACGGCATTGGAAGAAATAATCAAACGAATAAACCAAGCGAAAATTGATAAGCTAAACAGCATGCTAATAGCACTAGATATTAAAAACGCATTCAATTCTATAAAACCCGAAGTAGTTATTCAGAAATTAGAAGAATATAAGTGTCCCAACAACCTAATAAAACTGGCGGACAATATTCTACGGAACAGGAAAATAATCTATGAAACAGATGGAGTAAAAATTAAGAAAACACTAACTTCAGGTTCCCCACAGGGGTCACCTTTAAGCCCACTCTGTTGGAATATAACAATAGGCGACCTATTAGAAACTCAGCTTCAAGAAGGAGTACACATCCAAGCCTTTGCGGACGACGTGGTGTTACACATAAAGTTCCGCTCAAGAAAAGAGGTGGAGGAAAAAGCTACGAAGGCACTAACACTAATAAATCAGTGGGCACATCAAAAAGGAATAACCCTGAATAAGGAAAAATCGGAATATATGATAATCGGAAAGCAGTACATTAGCCATCAACCCCAAATAAAAAT
>NW_027464800.1:42500-55000 GCF_043290135.1 Rhipicephalus microplus
GCCGCGCGTAACGAGGGGCGCGCGTGTTACAGAGAGATATGCCCAAACACATGAAAGTGTACGCAGGTGTCCTAAGGCAGTTTTTTTTTTTTTTCCTCATTTTGATGTCGCCCCGGCTGACGTGGTTTTCGTTTTTCCGTGCCGCCCCGGCTGACGCGGTTTTCGTTTTTCCGTGCCGCCCCGGCTGACGCAGTTTTTGCGCCGCCCCGGCTGACGCGGTTTTCGCGCCGCCCCGGCTGACGCGGTTCCGACTTTGCACTTTTTGGCTCACCCCGGCTGGCGGCCCACTCACTCGATCGCCAGGTCTGTTTGCCCCGGTGGTTCCACCGCCAGGCTTAAGCGCGAACTTTTTTTGTTTGTTTTCTTTTGATTAAGCGCAAGCTTTTTTCTTTGTTTTCTTTTGATTAAGCGCGGGCTTTTTTCTTTGTTTTTTTTGCATTCGCCCCGGCAGACGCGGTTTTTGCGCCGCCCCGGCTGACGCGGTTTTTGCCGCCCCGGCTGACGCAGTTCGGACTTAGCACTTTTCGGCTGTGCCTGGCTGGCGGCCCACTCACTCGATCGCCATGTCTGTTTGCCACAGTTTTCCCGGTGGTGCCGCACCCGGGCTCGCCCCGGCTGACGCGGTTTCGTGCCGCCCCGGCAGACGCGGTTTTCGCGCCGCCCCGGCTGACGCGGTTTCGTGCCGCCCCGGCAGACGCGGTTTTTTGCCGCCCCGGCTGACGCAGTTCGGACTTGGCACTTTTTGGCTGAGCCTTGCTGGCGGCCCACTCACTCGATCGCCATGTCTGTTTGCCACAGTTTTCCCGGTGGTGCCGCACCCGGGCTCGCCCCGGCAGACGCGTTTTTTTTTTCTTTCGCCCCGGCTGACGCAGTTTTCGCGCCGCCCCGGCAGACGCGGTTTTCGCGCCGCCCCGGCAGACGCGGTTTTTTGCGCCGCCCCGGCTGACGCAGTTCGGACTTGGCACTTTTTGGCTGAGCCTGGCTGGCGGCCCACTCACTCGATCGCCATGTCTGTTTGCCACAGTTTTCCCGGTGGTGCCGCACCCGGGCTCGCCCCGGCTGACGCAGTTTTCGCGCCGCCCCGGCTGACGCGGTTTCGTGCCGCCCCGGCAGACGCGGTTTTTTGCGCCGCCCCGGCTGACGCGGTTTTTTGCCGCCCCGGCTGACGCAGTTCGGACTTGGCACTTTTCGGCTGTGCCTGGCTGGCGGCCCACTCACTCGATCGCCATGTCTGTTTGCCACAGTTTTCCCGGTGGTGCCGCACCCGGGCTCGCCCCGGCAGACGCGTTTTTTTTTTTCTTTCGCCCCGGCTGACGCAGTTTTCGCGCCGCCCCGGCTGACGCGGTTTCGTGCCGCCCCGGCAGACGCGGTTTTTTGCGCCGCCCCGGCTGACGCGGTTTTTGCCGCCCCGGCTGACGCAGTTCGGACTTAGCACTTTTTGGCTGAGCCTGGCTGGTGGCCCACTCACTCGATCGCCATGTCTGTTAGCCACAGTTTTCCCGGTGGTGCCGCACCCGGGCTCGCCCCGGCTGACGCAGTTTTCGCGCCGCCCCGGCTGACGCGGTTTCGTGCCGCCCCGGCAGACGCGGTTTTCGCGCCGCCCCGGCTGACGCGGTTTTTGCCGCCCCGGCTGACGCAGTTCGGACTTAGCACTTTTCGGCTGTGCCTGGCTGGCGGCCCACTCACTCGATCGCCATGTCTGTTTGCCACAGTTTTCCCGGTGGTGCCGCACCCGGGCTCGCCCCGGCTGACGCGGTTTCGTGCCGCCCCGGCAGACGCGGTTTTCGCGCCGCCCCGGCTGACGCGGTTTCGTGCCGCCCCGGCAGACGCGGTTTTTTGCCGCCCCGGCTGACGCAGTTCGGACTTGGCACTTTTTGGCTGAGCCTTGCTGGCGGCCCACTCACTCGATCGCCATGTCTGTTTGCCACAGTTTTCCCGGTGGTGCCGCACCCGGGCTCGCCCCGGCAGACGCGTTTTTTTTTTCTTTCGCCCCGGCTGACGCAGTTTTCGCGCCGCCCCGGCAGACGCGGTTTTCGCGCCGCCCCGGCAGACGCGGTTTTTTGCGCCGCCCCGGCTGACGCAGTTCGGACTTGGCACTTTTTGGCTGAGCCTGGCTGGCGGCCCACTCACTCGATCGCCATGTCTGTTTGCCACAGTTTTCCCGGTGGTGCCGCACCCGGGCTCGCCCCGGCTGACGCAGTTTTCGCGCCGCCCCGGCTGACGCGGTTTCGTGCCGCCCCGGCAGACGCGGTTTTTTGCGCCGCCCCGGCTGACGCGGTTTTTTGCCGCCCCGGCTGACGCAGTTCGGACTTGGCACTTTTCGGCTGTGCCTGGCTGGCGGCCCACTCACTCGATCGCCATGTCTGTTTGCCACAGTTTTCCCGGTGGTGCCGCACCCGGGCTCGCCCCGGCAGACGCGTTTTTTTTTTTTTCTTTCGCCCCGGCTGACGCAGTTTTCGCGCCGCCCCGGCTGACGCGGTTTCGTGCCGCCCCGGCAGACGCGGTTTTTTGCGCCGCCCCGGCTGACGCGGTTTTTGCCGCCCCGGCTGACGCAGTTCGGACTTAGCACTTTTTGGCTGAGCCTGGCTGGTGGCCCACTCACTCGATCGCCATGTCTGTTAGCCACAGTTTTCCCGGTGGTGCCGCACCCGGGCTCGCCCCGGCTGACGCAGTTTTCGCGCCGCCCCGGCTGACGCGGTTTCGTGCCGCCCCGGCAGACGCGGTTTTCGCGCCGCCCCGGCTGACGCGGTTTTTGCCGCCCCGGCTGACGCAGTTCGGACTTAGCACTTTTCGGCTGTGCCTGGCTGGCGGCCCACTCACTCGATCGCCATGTCTGTTTGCCACAGTTTTCCCGGTGGTGCCGCACCCGGGCTCGCCCCGGCTGACGCAGTTTTCGCGCCGCCCCGGCTGACGCGGTTTCGTGCCGCCCCGGCAGACGCGGTTTTCGCGCCGCCCCGGCTGACGCGGTTTCGTGCCGCCCCGGCAGACGCGGTTTTTTGCCGCCCCAGCTGACGCAGTTCGGACTTAGCACTTTTTGGCTGAGCCTTGCTGGCGACCCACTCACTCGATCGCCATGTCTGTTTGCCACAGTTTTCCCGGTGGTGCCGCACCCGGGCTCGCCCCGGCAGACGCGTTTTTTTTTCTTTCGCCCCGGCTGACGCAGTTTTCGCGCCGCCCCGGCAGACGCGGTTTTCGCGCCGCCCCGGCAGACGCGGTTTTTTGCGCCGCCCCGGCTGACGCGGTTTTTTGCCGCCCCGGCTGACGCAGTTCGGACTTGGCACTTTTTGGCTGAGCCTGGCTGGCGGCCCACTCACTCGATCGCCATGTCTGTTTGCCACAGTTTTCCCGGTGGTGCCGCACCCGGGCTCGCCCCGGCTGACGCAGTTTTCGCGCCGCCCCGGCTGACGCGGTTTCGTGCCGCCCCGGCAGACGCGGTTTTTTGCGCCGCCCCGGCTGACGCGATTTTTTGCCGCCCCGGCTGACACGGTTCGGACTTTGCACTTTTCGGCTGTGCCTGGCTGGCGGCCCACTCACTCGATCGCCATGTCTGTTTGCCACAGTTTTCCCGGTGGTGCCGCACCCGGGCTCGCCCCGGCAGACGCGTTTTTTTTTTTTTTTCTTTCGCCCCGGCTGACGCAGTTTTCGCGCCGCCCCGGCTGACGCGGTTTCGTGCCGCCCCGGCAGACGCGGTTTTTTGCGCCGCCCCGGCTGACGTGGTTTTTGCCGCCCCGGCTGACGCAGTTCGGACTTTGCACTTTTTGGCTGAGCCTGGCTGGCGGCCCACTCACTCGATCGCCATGTCTGTTTGCCACAGTTTTCCCGGTGGTGCCGCACCCGGGCTCGCCCCGGCAGACGCGTTTTTTTTTTCCTTCGCCCCGGCAGACGTGGTTCCCCCCCCCCCTCCGTCTTTCTTTTTGTTTTTTTTTTTCGCCGCGGCTGAAGTGGATTTTTCGGTGCCTCGACGCCCCGGTAGTCGCGGTTTTTCCGTTTCCGCACGGCCCCGGCTGACGCTGCTCGGTCACAGTCGCCTTTTGTGGTGATTGCAGACTTCTTGAGCGCGGGTGTTTTTTTTTTGTTGTTGTTGTTGTTTTATTACGCATTCGCTCCAGCAGACGCTGTTTAGACTTTTTGTTTCCTCTTTTATCCTGCGACGAGGTGACGAGGTTTATTCGGTGCCCCGCCGCCCCGGCTGAAGTGATTTTTCCTGTCCCGTGCCGCCCCGGCTGACGCGGTTGGGACTTCGCGTTTGTTCGGCCGCCACGGGTTTTGGCGCACTCGCTCGGTTGCTTGTTGTTGCCACTTGTTGCGAACCCAGGTTTCTTGAGCGAGCGCGGGCGTTTTTTCTTCCTTTCTTTCTTTGTTCTATGTGTTAGCGAATCGGCCTTTAATATCACACGAGGACTCACAACCAACAATTTTCAGTTTGAAGTGTAAAAAATCTGCAGGTGTTGACGTAACTGACTTGCCCCGTACCCTTGAGTACATCCATGAAGTTCTCGTAGTACTACTAAATCGCATTATTCCAAGTGAAGAAATTCCCATAAACTTGCAAACCTCTACACGAAAATCGGTGCGCGTGATAAAGTTGAAAATTATCGTCCGATATCAAATGTGCCTTCTATAACACAAATTCTAGGAAAAAAAAAAAAACACTTGTTCGCCGTTTTCTGCGCCGTGACTGGCAGCACTCCGGCGAAGCGAAACGGGGTCGATTCGAGCACGATATCGGCGTCTTTCGACGTGCTCGCCGGCGACCGTCGCACGAGTACGTCGCACGAGCGCGTCTGCCGGGGCGCCGTTTGCGAAGCCGACGCAAAAGTGGGAACCGCCGCTCGGATGATCGCCGCTTTCGGCAGAGTGAGTGTTGGCACTCCGGGGAAGCGAAACAGCGTGAATGCGCCCACGAAATCGGCGTATTTTGAAGTGCCCGCCGGCGACCGTCGCACGAGTACGGTAAACCGCGTCAGCCGGGGCGTAGTTCGGGACGCCGACGAAAAAGTGGGAAGCGCAACTCGGATCTTCGCCGTTTTTGCAGGAGTGAGTGGCGGCCCTCCTGCGAGACCAAGAAGCATCGATTCGTGCACGAATTCGGCGCCTTTCGACGTGATCGCCGGCGACCGTCGCTCGAGTAGGGCAAACCGCGTCTGCCGGGGCGGGCTTCGGGACGCCGATGCGAAAGTGGGAAACGCTGCTCGGATGTTCGCCGTTTTTGGCCGAGTGAGTGCTGGCACACGGGCGAAGCCAAACGGGGCCGATTACGGCACGATATCGGCGTCTTTCGACGTGCCCGCCGGCGACCGTCGCACGAGTACGGTAAACCGCGTCAGCCCGGGCGGAGTTCGGGACGCCGATGCGAAAGTG
The DNA here is from genome assembly GCF_043290135.1 of Rhipicephalus microplus. Lineage (NCBI taxonomy): Eukaryota > Metazoa > Arthropoda > Arachnida > Ixodida > Ixodidae > Rhipicephalus > Rhipicephalus microplus. The sequence continues at coordinate 47,862 of NW_027464800.1, forward strand.
GAGAACGCCGCTCGGATCTTCGCCGTTTTTGGAGGAGTGAGTGGCGGCACTCCGGAGAAGCCAAGGAGCGCCAATTAGCGCACGATATCGGCGTCTTTCGACGCGCTCGCCGGCGACCGTCGCACGAGTAGGGCAAACCGCGTCTGCCGGGGCGGGGTTTACGACGCCGACGCAAAAGTGGGAACCGCCGCTCGGATGTTGGCCGTTTTTGGCAGAGTGAGTGCTGGCACTCCGGCGACGCGAAAGAGCGCGAATGCGCCCACGAAAGTGGCGTATTTGGACGTGCGTGACGGCGACCGCTGCAGGAGTACGAAAAACCACGTCAGCCGGGGCGAGCGACACACGGCGGTCTGGGTGCTTATCGCTGCTATTATAGGGGCACCCCGGCAGACGCAGAAAAAAAAAAAAAAATTTCGACCTTCTTTTTTGCTGGTCGAGCTCGGGTAACCCAGGTCGCAATGGGAGCCGCGCACGAAAGCGGCGTCGCGAGACGCGTTCGCGGTCGCTAGTCGCACGAGCTCGGCAACCGCGTCAGCCGGCGCGGAGTTCGGGATGCCGACGGCTAAGTGGGTACCGCTGCTCGGATGTTCGCCGTTTTTGGCCGAGTGAGTGCTGGCACTCCGGTGAAGCCAAGGAGCGCCAATTCGTGCACGATATCGGCGTCTTTCGACGTGCCCGCCGGCCACCGCCGCACGAGTACGGCAAACCGCGTCTGCCGGGGCGGGGTTCGCGACGCGTACGCAATAGTGGGAACCGTCGCTCGGATGTTCGTCGTCTTTGGCCGAGCGAGTGCTGGCACTCCGGCGAAGCGAAACGGGGCCGATTCGGGCACGATATCGGCGTATTTCGACGTGCTCGCCGGCGACCGTCGCACGAGTACGGCAAAGCGCGTCTGCCGGGGCGAGGTTTGCGACGCCGACGAAAAAGTGGGAAGCGCCGCTCGGATCTTCGCCGTTTTTGCAGGAGTGAGTGGCGGCCCTCCTGCGAGACCAAGAAGCATCGACTCGCGCACGATATCGGTGTCTTTCGACGTGCCCGCCGGCCACCGCCGCACGAGTACGGCAAACCGCGTATGCCGGGGCGGGGTTGGCGACGCCGACGCAAAAGTGGGAACCGCCACTAGGATGTTCGCCGTTTTTGGCAGAGTGAGTGCTGGCACTCCGGCGAAGCGAAAGAGCGCGAATGCGCCCACGAAAGTGGCGTGTTTGGACGTGCTTGACGACGACCACCGCAGGAAAACGAAAAACCACGTCAGCCGGGGCGAGCGACCCATGGCGGTCTGGGTGCTTATCGCTGCTATTATAGGGGCACCCCGGCAGACGCAAAAAAAAAAAAAAAAAATTTTTTCGACATTCTTTTTTGCTCGTCGACCTCGGGTGACCCAGGTCGCAGTGGGAGCCGCGCACGAAAGCGGCGTCGCGAGACGGCTTCGCGGTCGCTAGTCGCACGAGCTCGGCAACCGCGTCTGCCGGGGCGGAGTTCGGGACGCCGACGGCTAAGTGGGAACCGCCGCTCGGATGTTCGCCGTTTGTGGCCGAGTGAGTGCTGGCACTCCGGCGAAGCCAAACGGGGCCGATTCCGGCACGATATCGGCGTCTTTCTACGTGCTCGCCGGCGACCGTCGCACGAGTACGGCAAAGTGCGTCTGCCGGGGCGGGGTTTGCGACGCGTACGCAATAGTGAGAACCGTCGCTCGGATGTTCGTCGTCTTTCGCCGAGCCAGTGCTGGCAATCCGGCGAAGCCGAACGGAGCCGATTCGGGCACGATATCGGCGTCTTTCCACGTGCTCGCCGGCGACCGTCGCACGAGTACGGTAAACCGCGTCAGCCGGGGCGGAGTTCGGGACGCCGATGCGAAAGTGGGAAGCGCCGCTCGGATCTTCGCCGTTTTTGGAGGAGTCAGTGGCGGCACTCCGGTGAAGCCAAGGTGCGCCAATTCGCGCACGATATCGGCGTCTTTCGACGTGCCCGCCGGCCACCGTCGCACGAGTACGGCAAACCTCGTCTGCCGGGGCGGGGTTTGCGACGCCGACGCAAAAGTGGGAACCGCCGCTCGGATGTTCGCCGTTTTTGGCAGAGTGAGTGCTGGCACTCCGGCGAAGCGAAAGAGCGCGAATGCGCCCACGAAAGTGGCGTGTTTGGACGTGCTTGACGACGACCACCGCAGGAAAACGAAAAACCACGTCAGCCGGGGCGAGCGACCCATGGCGGTCTGGGTGCTTATCGCTGCTATTATAGGGGCACCCCGGCAGACGCAAAAAAAAAAAAATTTTTTTTCGACATTCTTTTTTGCTCGTCGACCTCGGGTGACCCAGGTCGCAGTGGGAGCCGCGCACGAAAGCGGCGTCGCGAGACGGCTTCGCGGTCGCTAGTCGCACGAGCTCGGCAACCGCGTCTGCCGGGGCGGAGTTCGGGACGCCGACGGCTAAGTGGGAACCGCCGCTCGGATGTTCGCCGTTTGTGGCCGAGTGAGTGCTGGCACTCCGGCGAAGCCAAACGGGGCCGATTCCGGCACGATATCGGCGTCTTTCTACGTGCTCGCCGGCGACCGTCGCACGAGTACGGCAAAGTGCGTCTGCCGGGGCGGGGTTTGCGACGCGTACGCAATAGTGAGAACCGTCGCTCGGATGTTCGTCGTCTTTCGCCGAGCCAGTGCTGGCACTCCGGCGAAGCCGAACGGAGCCGATTCGGGCACGATATCGGCGTCTTTCCACGTGCTCGCCGGCGACCGTCGCACGAGTACGGTAAACCGCGTCAGCCGGGGCGGAGTTCGGGACGCCGATGCGAAAGTGGGAAGCGCCGCTCGGATCTTCGCCGTTTTTGGAGGAGTCAGTGGCGGCACTCCGGTGAAGCCAAGGTGCGCCAATTCGCGCACGATATCGGCGTCTTTCGACGTGCCCGCCGGCCACCGTCGCACGAGTACGGCAAACCTCGTCTGCCGGGGCGGGGTTTGCGACGCCGACGCAAAAGTGGGAACCGCCGCTCGGATGTTCGCCGTTTTTGGCAGAGTGAGTGCTGGCACTCCGGCGAAGCGAAAGAGCGTGAATGCGCCCACGAAAGTAGCGTATTTGGACGTGCTTGACGGCGACCGCCGCAGGAGTACGAAAAACCACGTCAGCCGGGGCGAGCGACCCACGGCGGTCTGGGTGCTTATCGCTGCTATTATAGGGGCACCCCGGCAGACGCAGAAAGAAAAAAAAAAATGGGGACATGGCGTGCGTCACCGTGCGGCTTCGCAGCGTTGCCGAAGTCGCCGAGCCCTTCGACTGAGCCGAACGGCAGACAGGGAACGTTGGTCGGCCGTTCTAACCTGTCGGTGCCACGCCGAGACGTCGTTAAGGAAAACCGCGTCGTGGGCCTCTACGACGCCGTCGAGTCGTTGTACGTTTGGTGTCCAGCGTGTCGGCGGCGAGTAGCGGACACGTCGTTCACGACTTCGGTCTTTCGCAGTCGACGCGAACTTGCGGAGAGTCGTGGTGCCTCACGTTTTCGGCAGAAACCGCGGCGGAATTTTCCCGTGCGTGCGCGCACGACCTCGGTGCTGTGCCGTCAGCGTAGTGTTGCACAAACTCGTGGCCTACCCAAGGTGCGGTACGTTTGCGGCCGTATCCTCGGTGGGAATTTCGTGAGTAGGGTCGCAAATTCTACGACCTCGGCGGGTTTGAGAGCGACGTAGACTTGTGGCACGCTCAACATGCCACACGTTTCGGGGCACACCCGCGGTGAAATTTTCTCGAGTACGCTCGTATTAGGGCCCAAGGAGGTCTGGGTACTTATCGCTGCTATTATGTGGGGGTTCTCGTGAGCGGCGTACGCGAAAGCGACCGGGTGTCTGATATGCGGCGGGCTTCGGCCTCGTCAAGCGTGTCCTCGGGTCTGCTCCAGGGGAATCCACGGCAGTCGTCTGCAGCCTCATCCGCTTGATGCGTTAGGGGCTGGTTGTCGGACGGTGCCGTTTTACCACGATATCGAGGTGTGTTCCGTGTCGTCCTCGGGCGATTCAGATGCGAAAGCGCCGAAGACGCGGGCGTGACCCGTCGTCTGGCGGCTTTGCAGTCTCGGCTCCGTTGCTAGTTCCGGCCGGTCCACCGACAGTGCAGCGGGCTTGGGCAACCCGCACGGCGCGACCGAGTCGATGCAACGAAAAAGAGCGAGCATGAACGTGCTTCTTGCCGCACGGCTCCCACTCGTCTTTCGGGAAGGTTGTGCCGTAGCGAGCTCGAACGCCGTCATCTCGGAGTGCAAAATAAGCGTGTTGGGGCGCCTGAAGGTGGCCTCCGCCGCACACAGACTGCGTCCGGCCCGCCGAGGGCGAGGACGGACGCGCAGTCGAACGATTACCTGGTTGATCCTGCCAGTAATCATATGCTTGTCTCAAAGATTAAGCCATGCATGTCTAAGTACATGCCGAAATAAGGCGAAACCGCGAATGGCTCATTAAATCAGTTATGGTTCCTTAGATCGTTTCTTCCTACTTGGATAACTGTGGCAATTCTAGAGCTAATACATGCAGTGAGCCTGGAGCCCTTTGGGTAACGGGTGCTTTTATTAGACCAAGATCGATCGGGTTTCGGCCCGTATTGTGTGGTGACTCTGGATAACTTTGTGCTGATCGCATGGCCACGAGCCGGCGACGTTTCTTTCAAGTGTCTGCCTTATCAACTTTCGATGGTAGGTTACTTGCTTACCATGGTTGTTACGGGTAACGGAGAATCAGGGTTCGATTCCGGAGAGGGAGCCTGAGAAACGGCTACCACATCCAAGGAAGGCAGCAGGCGCGCAAATTACCCACTCCCGGCACGGGGAGGTAGTGACGAAAAATAACAATACGGGACTCTTTTGAGGCCCCGTAATTGAAATGAGTACACTCTAAATCCTTTAACGAGGATCAATTGGAGGGCAAGTCTGGTGCCAGCAGCCGCGGTAATTCCAGCTCCAATAGCGTATACTAAAGCTGCTGCGGTTAAAAAGCTCGTAGTTGGATCTCAGTTCCAGACGAGTAGTGCATCTACCCGATGCGACGGCTCGGACTGAACATCATGCCGGTTCTTTCTTGGTGCACTTCATTGTGTGCCTCGAGATGGCCGGTGCTTTTACTTTGAAAAAATTAGAGTGCTCAACGCAGGCGAGTCGCCTGAATAAACTTGCATGGAATAATAGAACAAGACCTCGTTTCTGTTCTGTTGGTTTTTGGAATACGAGGTAATGATTAAGAGGGACGGACGGGGGCATTCGTATTGCGGCGCTAGAGGTGAAATTCTTGGACCGTCGCAAGACGAACTACTGCGAAAGCATTTGCCAAGAATGTTTTCATTGATCAAGAACGAAAGTCAGAGGTTCGAAGGCGATCAGATACCGCCCTAGTTCTGACCATAAACGATGCCAACCAGCGATCCGCCTGAGTTACTCAAATGACTCGGCGGGCAGCTTCCGGGAAACCAAAGTATTTGGGTTCCGGGGGAAGTATGGTTGCAAAGCTGAAACTTAAAGGAATTGACGGAAGGGCACCACCAGGAGTGGAGCCTGCGGCTTAATTTGACTCAACACGGGAAAACTTACCCGGCCCGGACACTGGGAGGATTGACAGATTGAGAGCTCTTTCTTGATTCGGTGGATGGTGGTGCATGGCCGTTCTTAGTTGGTGGAGCGATTTGTCTGGTTAATTCCGATAACGAACGAGACTCTAGCCTATTAAATAGGTGCGGGGTTCCCAGCACCTTACAACCTTCTTAGAGGGACAAGCGGCTCCTAGCCGCACGAAACAGAGCAATAACAGGTCTGTGATGCCCTTAGATGTCCGGGGCCGCACGCGCGCTACACTGAAGGAAGCAGCGTGTCTTTATCCCTGTCTGAAAAGACTGGGTAACCCGTGGAACTTCTTTCGTGATTGGGATAGGGGCTTGCAATTGTTCCCCTTGAACGAGGAATTCCCAGTAAGCGCGAGTCATAAGCTCGCGTTGATTACGTCCCTGCCCTTTGTACACACCGCCCGTCGCTACTACCGATTGAATGATTTAGTGAGGTCTTCGGACCGATGTCCGGCGCGGCCTTTCGGTTGCGCCGGTCTGTTGGAAAGATGACCAAACTTGATCATTTAGAGGAAGTAAAAGTCGTAACAAGGTTTCCGTAGGTGAACCTGCGGAAGGATCATTAACGGATTGTGAAGGGTGAGCGCCTCAGCTGCGTCTGCGCCCGACACTTTCTGCCGCTGACCCCGTTTGGACGCGGGGTCGGCTTTTCCCCACGGGGCTGCCTGAATGTGGAGCGGCACCCCGTGACAAATTGTTGCGCCCAGCGGACGCCAACACCGCGACCTTGGACGGTCGGCCAGGTGGCGGACGCGGGTACAAACGGCGCAACGCACTCATAGGTCGGCTTTCGACCCGCCACTGCACCGTGGCTCGAAGCGCTCGAAATGCGCGACCCGACCGCTGCGGGACCGCCTAGTACTGTAAACAGGAGCGGCGGAGCGCGAACGGCGAGTCGTGGTTACGTCGGTAGAAGGCGAGGCTGCGCGTTCCCGAAACGCCAGCCGAGTGCCCTCCCGACCGTTCGAGCGTGCAAGAACGAGACCCGACAATCGCGCGGCGACTGCCAAGTACGAGAGGAACGGCACAAGCGTCGGCGGTCGGTCAAGGAACTGGCGATGTGACGGGTCCGCTGTGCACCAGTGCATACCGTCCCGCCGTCCGCGGCAAGCGCCTCCGCGTCCTCGGGTGACGGAGGCTGCCGGTCGGTTCTTGCAGGCGAGGGATCTCGCTGGCACCGGTTCGCGTTGACGCGCGGCCGGTCATGGCACGGCGATGCGACGGCCGAGGTGCGCAGTACTCGATGGAGGAACCGCACGCTCCGATGACCGTCCCGCCCTCCGCGGCGTATGCGTACCGACCGTAATGGTTGCAGCAGCGCCGGCCGGCTTTTGAATTCGCCACACGAAACACGGTGCGAGATCGCGGTTAGGGGAGCGTCGACGTTGCCAGGCGTTTTGCTTGCTGCCGAGGGAAAGGCGGCACGGCCACGTCGCGCTCGTCGCGATTAGCGGGTCTGCGCGCTTTGGGAAGGTGCCGCAACGACTTGCCGAAAGAGGAAGCACGGAAGAACGAGGGACTTGGACGTCCCGACAATTGAACGCACTTGCG
>NW_027464800.1:60000-62500 GCF_043290135.1 Rhipicephalus microplus
AGAGAGGCCAGGAGAGCCGCGCGCTCCAATGCGACCGCTGGAGAGAGTTCCCCCAGGCAGGAATCATTCCAGTGTTGGGTCTGCGACAAGGCGTTTCGCACAGAGAAGGGTCTGAAAATTCATAAAGCAAGGATGCGTCATAGGGATGAAGATGTGCAAATGGCGCAAGCTCCAGAAGGCAAATTTGAAGGGAATGAAGGAGCGAGAGAACACAATGCGGAGAAAGAGGGATCTGAAGGCATCGATGTTGATGTTCACGGATGTGAACGAGCTGAAACTATTGCAGAATTGATGGAACCCGAGAGCCCTGAGGGTAATGACCCTAAAGGCCAGGACGGTATTCATGCCACAGTACTGCCAATGGTTATTGAGCCAACGGCCACGGCTTGTACGTGGGTTGAACGCACTGAAGGCACATTATGCTATGCTCATATGGCCCCCTCTGCTTCCCCAGCTCCCCTTGGTGGTAGGTCGGTGAAGGCGCGCGCTTCAGCCGACAGCCATGGGGTGTCAGCCTGGGTAAGGACAGGGGCAAGGCCTAAGGACAGGCGGGTTATTAACTCCCTACCTGACCAAGCGTCTGTTGATGCTGCGGAGGAGCCAAGTTCAAACGTGGCTTCATACGCTGATTCAGGGGAGCCAGTTCTTGGTGCAACCCCTGCGGTCCCCTCCGGTCAACCAGCTCCCCTTGGCACTGATGCGGCGAATGCGCGCGATTCTGCTGACAGTGTCCATGTGGGGTCAGTCTGGATGTCTACGGGGGTAGGACCTAGGGTCAGGAGGAAGTTCGTACTTCCACCCGACTTACGTTCGTCCGATGACGAGGACGAGGGAGGTGAACCTGTGTTCTGCGGGTCGCCCCCCGGAGAAATCACTCAAAGGAGCAGCATGCCAAAGCGTTCGGGCAACAAGCCCACAGAGGAAGGTTCTGAGAACGGAGCAGCTACCGGCTGTTCCGAAAATGCCGCCCCGGCTGACGCGAATATGACAGGCCACATATCAACCATGACAACGACATTCCAATGTCCAGAATGTACTGCAACCTTTGGTAGCAAGATTGGCCTGAGCCAGCATCGCCGGCATCGGCATTTTGAAGAATACAACGAAGATGTGAATCTGGCCAGACTCAAGCCCAGATGGAAAAAGGAGGAGGAGTACCTGATGGCAACTAAGGAGGTTGAATTAAGATCCCAGAAGGTCCGGGACATCAATGCACAGCTACTAAGAGCGTTTCCGCACCGCACGCTGCACAGCATTAAATCGCACAGAAGGCAGGAAGGTTACAAGAGGCTGGTGGAAGACCTACAGAACAGACTCTACCCAAGAAGCACTCAGGAGGTGCTAGCCGACATTGGGGAGCAAGCTGTTGAGGACGCCTCCCTGGTCATCCCCGAGGTAAATCACCGTGAGGTGATTGAGGCTGAGCTAAGAGGTCTAACAACAAAACCTCCGCCAAGAGCGTACCAAGCATACAAGCTATGGGAGCTTGCAAAGAGATTCCTCGACAGGGAGGATATAACGATAGCTCTTAATGCCTACCTAAGGGAGGTGTTCGCTTCGGACTTGCGTCCGCATGGTCGCCAACCTCTTCCACCTGTTCAAGAAAGTCGCAGGAAGAAAAAGAAGCGGGAATACGCCTTGACACAACAACTCTTCAGACGGAACAGGACACAGTGTGCAAGACAGATTCTGGATGGAGAGGCGGACTCCAAGGTGGAGGATCCCCAAGCTTTTCTAGAAGAATGGAGAGAGATCATGGAGAAAGTGGTGCCTTCATCAGTGTCTCCTGCTATCGAACGCCCGCACAAGGTTATCGATCCTGTGTTCCTTATCACAGAAATGGACATTAAGGCGGCAATGCCCTCATCAAGCTCGGCAGCCGGACCTGATGGCTTTGCGGCGAGGGAACTGCGGAAGGTTCCGCCAGTAATACTCCAGGTTCTACTTAACTTGCTCCTGCTGCTGAAGCGACTTCCACTCTTTCTCACCCAAGCACGAACGATCTTCATTCCCAAAGTTCCTGGTGCTTCAACAGCCTCGCAACACCGCCCAATCTCAATATCTCATGTGCTCCTTAGACTGCTTCATAAGATATATTTCCGAAGGCTGCTTGCTGACCTCGATTTGGACCTGCAGCAGAGGGCATTTTTGCCAGTGGATGGGTGTGCTGAAAACATTCTTCTCCTTGCGACAATCATTGATGAAGCGCGCAAGTCACTGCGACCCTTGTCTCTGGCCTCGCTTGACATTGCGAAGGCTTTCGATAGGGTTGTTTTACCGGCAATCTTGAGAGCCTTACGCAGAAAAGGGATCTCTGAAGACTTTATCTCGTACATTGAAGACTTTTACCAAAATGCGGTAACAGTGCTGACATTCGGAGGCAAATCGCTGGTCGTCCATCCTACAGTGGGGGTAAGGCAGGGTGATCCCCTTTCACCGCTCCTGTTCAACTTAGTCATTGACGAGTTCTTGGCTGAGCTTGACCCCCAGTTGGCCTTTA
>NW_027464800.1:67500-80000 GCF_043290135.1 Rhipicephalus microplus
TGCCGCCCCGGCTGACGCAGTTCGGACTTAGCACTTTTCGGCTGTGCCTGGCTGGCGGCCCACTCACTCGATCGCCATGTCTGTTTGCCACAGTTTTCCCGGTGGTGCCGCACCCGGGCTCGCCCCGGCTGACGCGGTTTCGTGCCGCCCCGGCAGACGCGGTTTTCGCGCCGCCCCGGCTGACGCGGTTTCGTGCCGCCCCGGCAGACGCGGTTTTTTGCCGCCCCGGCTGACGCAGTTCGGACTTGGCACTTTTTGGCTGAGCCTTGCTGGCGGCCCACTCACTCGATCGCCATGTCTGTTTGCCACAGTTTTCCCGGTGGTGCCGCACCCGGGCTCGCCCCGGCAGACGCGTTTTTTTTTTCTTTCGCCCCGGCTGACGCAGTTTTCGCGCCGCCCCGGCAGACGCGGTTTTCGCGCCGCCCCGGCAGACGCGGTTTTTTGCGCCGCCCCGGCTGACGCAGTTCGGACTTGGCACTTTTTGGCTGAGCCTGGCTGGCGGCCCACTCACTCGATCGCCATGTCTGTTTGCCACAGTTTTCCCGGTGGTGCCGCACCCGGGCTCGCCCCGGCTGACGCAGTTTTCGCGCCGCCCCGGCTGACGCGGTTTCGTGCCGCCCCGGCAGACGCGGTTTTTTGCGCCGCCCCGGCTGACGCGGTTTTTTGCCGCCCCGGCTGACGCAGTTCGGACTTGGCACTTTTCGGCTGTGCCTGGCTGGCGGCCCACTCACTCGATCGCCATGTCTGTTTGCCACAGTTTTCCCGGTGGTGCCGCACCCGGGCTCGCCCCGGCAGACGCGTTTTTTTTTTTTTCTTTCGCCCCGGCTGACGCAGTTTTCGCGCCGCCCCGGCTGACGCGGTTTCGTGCCGCCCCGGCAGACGCGGTTTTTTGCGCCGCCCCGGCTGACGCGGTTTTTGCCGCCCCGGCTGACGCAGTTCGGACTTAGCACTTTTTGGCTGAGCCTGGCTGGTGGCCCACTCACTCGATCGCCATGTCTGTTAGCCACAGTTTTCCCGGTGGTGCCGCACCCGGGCTCGCCCCGGCTGACGCAGTTTTCGCGCCGCCCCGGCTGACGCGGTTTCGTGCCGCCCCGGCAGACGCGGTTTTCGCGCCGCCCCGGCTGACGCGGTTTTTGCCGCCCCGGCTGACGCAGTTCGGACTTAGCACTTTTCGGCTGTGCCTGGCTGGCGGCCCACTCACTCGATCGCCATGTCTGTTTGCCACAGTTTTCCCGGTGGTGCCGCACCCGGGCTCGCCCCGGCTGACGCAGTTTTCGCGCCGCCCCGGCTGACGCGGTTTCGTGCCGCCCCGGCAGACGCGGTTTTCGCGCCGCCCCGGCTGACGCGGTTTCGTGCCGCCCCGGCAGACGCGGTTTTTTGCCGCCCCAGCTGACGCAGTTCGGACTTAGCACTTTTTGGCTGAGCCTTGCTGGCGGCCCACTCACTCGATCGCCATGTCTGTTTGCCACAGTTTTCCCGGTGGTGCCGCACCCGGGCTCGCCCCGGCAGACGCGTTTTTTTTTTCTTTCGCCCCGGCTGACGCAGTTTTCGCGCCGCCCCGGCAGACGCGGTTTTCGCGCCGCCCCGGCAGACGCGGTTTTTTGCGCCGCCCCGGCTGACGCGGTTTTTTGCCGCCCCGGCTGACGCAGTTCGGACTTGGCACTTTTTGGCTGAGCCTGGCTGGCGGCCCACTCACTCGATCGCCATGTCTGTTTGCCACAGTTTTCCCGGTGGTGCCGCACCCGGGCTCGCCCCGGCTGACGCAGTTTTCGCGCCGCCCCGGCTGACGCGGTTTCGTGCCGCCCCGGCAGACGCGGTTTTTTGCGCCGCCCCGGCTGACGCGGTTTTTTGCCGCCCCGGCTGACACGGTTCGGACTTTGCACTTTTCGGCTGTGCCTGGCTGGCGGCCCACTCACTCGATCGCCATGTCTGTTTGCCACAGTTTTCCCGGTGGTGCCGCACCCGGGCTCGCCCCGGCAGACGCGTTTTTTTTTTTTTTTCTTTCGCCCCGGCTGACGCAGTTTTCGCGCCGCCCCGGCTGACGCGGTTTCGTGCCGCCCCGGCAGACGCGGTTTTTTGCGCCGCCCCGGCTGACGTGGTTTTTGCCGCCCCGGCTGACGCAGTTCGGACTTTGCACTTTTTGGCTGAGCCTGGCTGGCGGCCCACTCACTCGATCGCCATGTCTGTTTGCCACAGTTTTCCCGGTGGTGCCGCACCCGGGCTCGCCCCGGCAGACGCGTTTTTTTTTTTCCTTCGCCCCGGCAGACGTGGTTCCCCCCCCCTCCGTCTTTCTTTTTGTTTTTTTTTTTCGCCGCGGCTGAAGTGGATTTTTCGGTGCCTCGACGCCCCGGTAGTCGCGGTTTTTCCGTTTCCGCACGGCCCCGGCTGACGCTGCTCGGTCACAGTCGCCTTTTGTGGTGATTGCAGACTTCTTGAGCGCGGGTGTTTTTTTTTTTTGTTGTTGTTGTTGTTTTATTACGCATTCGCTCCAGCAGACGCTGTTTAGACTTTTTGTTTCCTCTTTTATCCTGCGACGAGGTGACGAGGTTTATTCGGTGCCCCGCCGCCCCGGCTGAAGTGATTTTTCCTGTCCCGTGCCGCCCCGGCTGACGCGGTTGGGACTTCGCGTTTGTTCGGCCGCCACGGGTTTTGGCGCACTCGCTCGGTTGCTTGTTGTTGCCACTTGTTGCGAACCCAGGTTTCTTGAGCGAGCGCGGGCGTTTTTTCTTCCTTTCTTTCTTTGTTCTATGTGTTAGCGAATCGGCCTTTAATATCACACGAGGACTCACAACCAACAATTTTCAGTTTGAAGTGTAAAAAATCTGCAGGTGTTGACGTAACTGACTTGACCCGTACCCTTGAGTACATCCATGAAGTTCTCGTAGTACTACTAAATCGCATTATTCCAAGTGGAGAAATTCCCATAAACTTGCAAACCTCTACACGAAAATCGGTGCGCGTGATAAAGTTGAAAATTATCGTCCGATATCAAATGTGCCTTCTATAACACAAATTCTAGGAAAAAAAAAAAAAAAAACACTTGTTCGCCGTTTTCTGCGCCGTGACTGGCAGCACTCCGGCGAAGCGAAACGGGGTCGATTCGAGCACGATATCGGCGTCTTTCGACGTGCTCGCCGGCGACCGTCGCACGAGTACGTCGCACGAGCGCGTCTGCCGGGGCGCCGTTTGCGAAGCCGACGCAAAAGTGGGAACCGCCGCTCGGATGATCGCCGCTTTCGGCAGAGTGAGTGTTGGCACTCCGGGGAAGCGAAACAGCGTGAATGCGCCCACGAAATCGGCGTATTTTGAAGTGCCCGCCGGCGACCGTCGCACGAGTACGGTAAACCGCGTCAGCCGGGGCGTAGTTCGGGACGCCGACGAAAAAGTGGGAAGCGCAACTCGGATCTTCGCCGTTTTTGCAGGAGTGAGTGGCGGCCCTCCTGCGAGACCAAGAAGCATCGATTCGTGCACGAATTCGGCGCCTTTCGACGTGATCGCCGGCGACCGTCGCTCGAGTAGGGCAAACCGCGTCTGCCGGGGCGGGCTTCGGGACGCCGATGCGAAAGTGGGAAACGCTGCTCGGATGTTCGCCGTTTTTGGCCGAGTGAGTGCTGGCACACGGGCGAAGCCAAACGGGGCCGATTACGGCACGATATCGGCGTCTTTCGACGTGCCCGCCGGCGACCGTCGCACGAGTACGGTAAACCGCGTCAGCCCGGGCGGAGTTCGGGACGCCGATGCGAAAGTGGAGAACGCCGCTCGGATCTTCGCCGTTTTTGGAGGAGTGAGTGGCGGCACTCCGGAGAAGCCAAGGAGCGCCAATTAGCGCACGATATCGGCGTCTTTCGACGCGCTCGCCGGCGACCGTCGCACGAGTAGGGCAAACCGCGTCTGCCGGGGCGGGGTTTACGACGCCGACGCAAAAGTGGGAACCGCCGCTCGGATGTTGGCCGTTTTTGGCAGAGTGAGTGCTGGCACTCCGGCGACGCGAAAGAGCGCGAATGCGCCCACGAAAGTGGCGTATTTGGACGTGCGTGACGGCGACCGCTGCAGGAGTACGAAAAACCACGTCAGCCGGGGCGAGCGACACACGGCGGTCTGGGTGCTTATCGCTGCTATTATAGGGGCACCCCGGCAGACGCAGAAAAAAAAAAAAAAATTTTCGACCTTCTTTTTTGCTGGTCGAGCTCGGGTAACCCAGGTCGCAATGGGAGCCGCGCACGAAAGCGGCGTCGCGAGACGCGTTCGCGGTCGCTAGTCGCACGAGCTCGGCAACCGCGTCAGCCGGCGCGGAGTTCGGGATGCCGACGGCTAAGTGGGTACCGCTGCTCGGATGTTCGCCGTTTTTGGCCGAGTGAGTGCTGGCACTCCGGTGAAGCCAAGGAGCGCCAATTCGTGCACGATATCGGCGTCTTTCGACGTGCCCGCCGGCCACCGCCGCACGAGTACGGCAAACCGCGTCTGCCGGGGCGGGGTTCGCGACGCGTACGCAATAGTGGGAACCGTCGCTCGGATGTTCGTCGTCTTTGGCCGAGCGAGTGCTGGCACTCCGGCGAAGCGAAACGGGGCCGATTCGGGCACGATATCGGCGTATTTCGACGTGCTCGCCGGCGACCGTCGCACGAGTACGGCAAAGCGCGTCTGCCGGGGCAAGGTTTGCGACGCCGACGAAAAAGTGGGAAGCGCCGCTCGGATCTTCGCCGTTTTTGCAGGAGTGAGTGGCGGCCCTCCTGCGAGACCAAGAAGCATCGACTCGCGCACGATATCGGTGTCTTTCGACGTGCCCGCCGGCCACCGCCGCACGAGTACGGCAAACCGCGTATGCCGGGGCGGGGTTGGCGACGCCGACGCAAAAGTGGGAACCGCCACTAGGATGTTCGCCGTTTTTGGCAGAGTGAGTGCTGGCACTCCGGCGAAGCGAAAGAGCGCGAATGCGCCCACGAAAGTGGCGTGTTTGGACGTGCTTGACGACGACCACCGCAGGAAAACGAAAAACCACGTCAGCCGGGGCGAGCGACCCATGGCGGTCTGGGTGCTTATCGCTGCTATTATAGGGGCACCCCGGCAGACGCAAAAAAAAAAAAAAAATTTTTTTCGACATTCTTTTTTGCTCGTCGACCTCGGGTGACCCAGGTCGCAGTGGGAGCCGCGCACGAAAGCGGCGTCGCGAGACGGCTTCGCGGTCGCTAGTCGCACGAGCTCGGCAACCGCGTCTGCCGGGGCGGAGTTCGGGACGCCGACGGCTAAGTGGGAACCGCCGCTCGGATGTTCGCCGTTTGTGGCCGAGTGAGTGCTGGCACTCCGGCGAAGCCAAACGGGGCCGATTCCGGCACGATATCGGCGTCTTTCTACGTGCTCGCCGGCGACCGTCGCACGAGTACGGCAAAGTGCGTCTGCCGGGGCGGGGTTTGCGACGCGTACGCAATAGTGAGAACCGTCGCTCGGATGTTCGTCGTCTTTCGCCGAGCCAGTGCTGGCAATCCGGCGAAGCCGAACGGAGCCGATTCGGGCACGATATCGGCGTCTTTCCACGTGCTCGCCGGCGACCGTCGCACGAGTACGGTAAACCGCGTCAGCCGGGGCGGAGTTCGGGACGCCGATGCGAAAGTGGGAAGCGCCGCTCGGATCTTCGCCGTTTTTGGAGGAGTCAGTGGCGGCACTCCGGTGAAGCCAAGGTGCGCCAATTCGCGCACGATATCGGCGTCTTTCGACGTGCCCGCCGGCCACCGTCGCACGAGTACGGCAAACCTCGTCTGCCGGGGCGGGGTTTGCGACGCCGACGCAAAAGTGGGAACCGCCGCTCGGATGTTCGCCGTTTTTGGCAGAGTGAGTGCTGGCACTCCGGCGAAGCGAAAGAGCGCGAATGCGCCCACGAAAGTGGCGTGTTTGGACGTGCTTGACGACGACCACCGCAGGAAAACGAAAAACCACGTCAGCCGGGGCGAGCGACCCATGGCGGTCTGGGTGCTTATCGCTGCTATTATAGGGGCACCCCGGCAGACGCAAAAAAAAAAAAAAATTTTTTTCGACATTCTTTTTTGCTCGTCGACCTCGGGTGACCCAGGTCGCAGTGGGAGCCGCGCACGAAAGCGGCGTCGCGAGACGGCTTCGCGGTCGCTAGTCGCACGAGCTCGGCAACCGCGTCTGCCGGGGCGGAGTTCGGGACGCCGACGGCTAAGTGGGAACCGCCGCTCGGATGTTCGCCGTTTGTGGCCGAGTGAGTGCTGGCACTCCGGCGAAGCCAAACGGGGCCGATTCCGGCACGATATCGGCGTCTTTCTACGTGCTCGCCGGCGACCGTCGCACGAGTACGGCAAAGTGCGTCTGCCGGGGCGGGGTTTGCGACGCGTACGCAATAGTGAGAACCGTCGCTCGGATGTTCGTCGTCTTTCGCCGAGCCAGTGCTGGCACTCCGGCGAAGCCGAACGGAGCCGATTCGGGCACGATATCGGCGTCTTTCCACGTGCTCGCCGGCGACCGTCGCACGAGTACGGTAAACCGCGTCAGCCGGGGCGGAGTTCGGGACGCCGATGCGAAAGTGGGAAGCGCCGCTCGGATCTTCGCCGTTTTTGGAGGAGTCAGTGGCGGCACTCCGGTGAAGCCAAGGTGCGCCAATTCGCGCACGATATCGGCGTCTTTCGACGTGCCCGCCGGCCACCGTCGCACGAGTACGGCAAACCTCGTCTGCCGGGGCGGGGTTTGCGACGCCGACGGAAAAGTGGGAACCGCCGCTCGGATGTTCGCCGTTTTTGGCAGAGTGAGTGCTGGCACTCCGGCGAAGCGAAAGAGCGTGAATGCGCCCACGAAAGTAGCGTATTTGGACGTGCTTGACGGCGACCGCCGCAGGAGTACGAAAAACCACGTCAGCCGGGGCGAGCGACCCACGGCGGTCTGGGTGCTTATCGCTGCTATTATAGGGGCACCCCGGCAGACGCAGAAAGAAAAAAAAAAATGGGGACATGGCGTGCGTCACCGTGCGGCTTCGCAGCGTTGCCGAAGTCGCCGAGCCCTTCGACTGAGCCGAACGGCGGACAGGGAACGTTGGTCGGCCGTTCTAACCTGTCGGTGCCACGCCGAGACGTCGTTAAGGAAAACCGCGTCGTGGGCCTCTACGACGCCGTCGAGTCGTTGTACGTTTGGTGTACAGCGTGTCGGCGGCGAGTAGCGGACACGTCGTTCACGACTTCGGTCTTTCGCAGTCGACGCGAACTTGCGGAGAGTCGTGGTGCCTCACGTTTTCGGCAGAAACCGCGGCGGAATTTTCCCGTGCGTGCGCGCACGACCTCGGTGCTGTGCCGTCAGCGTAGTGTTGCACAAACTCGTGGCCTACCCAAGGTGCGGTACGTTTGCGGCCGTATCCTCGGTGGGAATTTCGTGAGTAGGGTCGCAAATTCTACGACCTCGGCGGGTTTGAGAGCGACGTAGACTTGTGGCACGCTCAACATGCCACACGTTTCGGGGCACACCCGCGGTGAAATTTTCTCGAGTACGCTCGTATTAGGGCCCAAGGAGGTCTGGGTACTTATCGCTGCTATTATGTGGGGGTTCTCGTGAGCGGCGTACGCGAAAGCGACCGGGTGTCTGATATGCGGCGGGCTTCGGCCTCGTCAAGCGTGTCCTCGGGTCTGCTCCAGGGGAATCCACGGCAGTCGTCTGCAGCCTCATCCGCTTGATGCGTTAGGGGCTGGTTGTCGGACGGTGCCGTTTTACCACGATATCGAGGTGTGTTCCGTGTCGTCCTCGGGCGATTCAGATGCGAAAGCGCCGAAGACGCGGGCGTGACCCGTCGTCTGGCGGCTTTGCAGTCTCGGCTCCGTTGCTAGTTCCGGCCGGTCCACCGACAGTGCAGCGGGCTTGGGCAACCCGCACGGCGCGACCGAGTCGATGCAACGAAAAAGAGCGAGCATGAACGTGCTTCTTGCCGCACGGCTCCCACTCGTCTTTCGGGAAGGTTGTGCCGTAGCGAGCTCGAACGCCGTCATCTCGGAGTGCAAAATAAGCGTGTTGGGGCGCCTGAAGGTGGCCTCCGCCGCACACAGACTGCGTCCGGCCCGCCGAGGGCGAGGACGGACGCGCAGTCGAACGATTACCTGGTTGATCCTGCCAGTAATCATATGCTTGTCTCAAAGATTAAGCCATGCATGTCTAAGTACATGCCGAAATAAGGCGAAACCGCGAATGGCTCATTAAATCAGTTATGGTTCCTTAGATCGTTTCTTCCTACTTGGATAACTGTGGCAATTCTAGAGCTAATACATGCAGTGAGCCTGGAGCCCTTTGGGTAACGGGTGCTTTTATTAGACCAAGATCGATCGGGTTTCGGCCCGTATTGTGTGGTGACTCTGGATAACTTTGTGCTGATCGCATGGCCACGAGCCGGCGACGTTTCTTTCAAGTGTCTGCCTTATCAACTTTCGATGGTAGGTTACTTGCTTACCATGGTTGTTACGGGTAACGGAGAATCAGGGTTCGATTCCGGAGAGGGAGCCTGAGAAACGGCTACCACATCCAAGGAAGGCAGCAGGCGCGCAAATTACCCACTCCCGGCACGGGGAGGTAGTGACGAAAAATAACAATACGGGACTCTTTTGAGGCCCCGTAATTGAAATGAGTACACTCTAAATCCTTTAACGAGGATCAATTGGAGGGCAAGTCTGGTGCCAGCAGCCGCGGTAATTCCAGCTCCAATAGCGTATACTAAAGCTGCTGCGGTTAAAAAGCTCGTAGTTGGATCTCAGTTCCAGACGAGTAGTGCATCTACCCGATGCGACGGCTCGGACTGAACATCATGCCGGTTCTTTCTTGGTGCACTTCATTGTGTGCCTCGAGATGGCCGGTGCTTTTACTTTGAAAAAATTAGAGTGCTCAACGCAGGCGAGTCGCCTGAATAAACTTGCATGGAATAATAGAACAAGACCTCGTTTCTGTTCTGTTGGTTTTTGGAATACGAGGTAATGATTAAGAGGGACGGACGGGGGCATTCGTATTGCGGCGCTAGAGGTGAAATTCTTGGACCGTCGCAAGACGAACTACTGCGAAAGCATTTGCCAAGAATGTTTTCATTGATCAAGAACGAAAGTCAGAGGTTCGAAGGCGATCAGATACCGCCCTAGTTCTGACCATAAACGATGCCAACCAGCGATCCGCCTGAGTTACTCAAATGACTCGGCGGGCAGCTTCCGGGAAACCAAAGTATTTGGGTTCCGGGGGAAGTATGGTTGCAAAGCTGAAACTTAAAGGAATTGACGGAAGGGCACCACCAGGAGTGGAGCCTGCGGCTTAATTTGACTCAACACGGGAAAACTTACCCGGCCCGGACACTGGGAGGATTGACAGATTGAGAGCTCTTTCTTGATTCGGTGGATGGTGGTGCATGGCCGTTCTTAGTTGGTGGAGCGATTTGTCTGGTTAATTCCGATAACGAACGAGACTCTAGCCTATTAAATAGGTGCGGGGTTCCCAGCACCTTACAACCTTCTTAGAGGGACAAGCGGCTCCTAGCCGCACGAAACAGAGCAATAACAGGTCTGTGATGCCCTTAGATGTCCGGGGCCGCACGCGCGCTACACTGAAGGAAGCAGCGTGTCTTTATCCCTGTCTGAAAAGACTGGGTAACCCGTGGAACTTCTTTCGTGATTGGGATAGGGGCTTGCAATTGTTCCCCTTGAACGAGGAATTCCCAGTAAGCGCGAGTCATAAGCTCGCGTTGATTACGTCCCTGCCCTTTGTACACACCGCCCGTCGCTACTACCGATTGAATGATTTAGTGAGGTCTTCGGACCGATGTCCGGCGCGGCCTTTCGGTTGCGCCGGTCTGTTGGAAAGATGACCAAACTTGATCATTTAGAGGAAGTAAAAGTCGTAACAAGGTTTCCGTAGGTGAACCTGCGGAAGGATCATTAACGGATTGTGAAGGGTGAGCGCCTCAGCTGCGTCTGCGCCCGACACTTTCTGCCGCTGACCCCGTTTGGACGCGGGGTCGGCTTTTCCCCACGGGGCTGCCTGAATGTGGAGCGGCACCCCGTGACAAATTGTTGCGCCCAGCGGACGCCAACACCGCGACCTTGGACGGTCGGCCAGGTGGCGGACGCGGGTACAAACGGCGCAACGCACTCATAGGTCGGCTTTCGACCCGCCACTGCACCGTGGCTCGAAGCGCTCGAAATGCGCGACCCGACCGCTGCGGGACCGCCTAGTACTGTAAACAGGAGCGGCGGAGCGCGAACGGCGAGTCGTGGTTACGTCGGTAGAAGGCGAGGCTGCGCGTTCCCGAAACGCCAGCCGAGTGCCCTCCCGACCGTTCGAGCGTGCAAGAACGAGACCCGACAATCGCGCGGCGACTGCCAAGTACGAGAGGAACGGCACAAGCGTCGGCGGTCGGTCAAGGAACTGGCGATGTGACGGGTCCGCTGTGCACCAGTGCATACCGTCCCGCCGTCCGCGGCAAGCGCCTCCGCGTCCTCGGGTGACGGAGGCTGCCGGTCGGTTCTTGCAGGCGAGGGATCTCGCTGGCACCGGTTCGCGTTGACGCGCGGCCGGTCATGGCACGGCGATGCGACGGCCGAGGTGCGCAGTACTCGATGGAGGAACCGCACGCTCCGATGACCGTCCCGCCCTCCGCGGCGTATGCGTACCGACCGTAATGGTTGCAGCAGCGCCGGCCGGCTTTTGAATTCGCCACACGAAACACGGTGCGAGATCGCGGTTAGGGGAGCGTCGACGTTGCCAGGCGTTTTGCTTGCTGCCGAGGGAAAGGCGGCACGGCCACGTCGCGCTCGTCGCGATTAGCGGGTCTGCGCGCTTTGGGAAGGTGCCGCAACGACTTGCCGAAAGAGGAAGCACGGAAGAACGAGGGACTTGGACGTCCCGACAATTGAACGCACTTGCGGCCAGGCCCTTGCTGGCTTCGTTCTTCCGCCTCGAGTAGGCTCGTACGCGGCTCCGGCGCCGAAAGTGGTCCTTGGCACCGACTTCGGTGGACGTGGGAAGTGCCGCGCAAGTACGGCGCGCCTGGCTCCACCTGTTGGCTAAAGTAGGCAGCCGGATCGGCATTTTGGTGTGCGGTGGCAAACCGTGGATGCGAAAAAAGCTTGTGCGATTTCGTGGAACAAAAAGCGGGGGTCCCCCTTTTTATGCGGAGGAGACCGACCCGCCCGCCGTGGTGAACCGCGACGCCACGGTAAAAACGGGAGAGGCTTGTCGATGGGACCGTGCATCCCGCGCTCCACGGAGGCCGGGAGGCGGCCGCCCGAGGAAATGTGTAGCCGTCGAGGCCCGCATCTGCGTGCACTCTTATCCAAATGGGTGTACCGCAGGCATTTTCTGGTTAGGCGGGCCAATGAGAGCGAGCACACAACGATACCTACGGGTCCGGCTTGGAGAACCGGCTTCGACGCCTCCCGAGTATTTATAGAGGGGTGGACCACGAAAGCACTCGCAAGTAGCGGAAGCGAAACGCCGTCCGAAACACACCGTTTGCTCGATTTGCGGCAGCCGAAAAAGGCGCGGCAGAGTTTTGGAGTCCAAGCGTGCGCTGAAAAGCGCCCTTCTTGGCCACTGTTTGGCCGAGTGCCAGAAACGTTTGGTTTTGACTGTACGGAATTGAACAAACACTTTTTCACGACTCTAAGCGGTGGATCACTCGGTTCTCGGGTCGATGAAGAACGCAGCCAGCTGCGAGACTTGGTGTGAATTGCAGGACACACTGAGCACTGATTCTTTGAACGCACATTGCGGCCTTGGGTCTTCCCTTGGCTTCGTCTGTCTGAGGGTCGGATCACATATCAAGAGAGCCTTCGGCGCACAAGGGAACGTGAGCCGTCGACTCGTTTTGACCGCGTCGGCAACACGGACAGCACGCTGAACACCTCACAGCGAGCGCCAACAGCGGCCACTCAAGGGCGAGACGGTGGCGACCGTCGTGCCAGAGCCCAACCGAAACGGGGGCGACCGACTGCATTGAGGATGTGGCACCTCGTTGAGACCGCCGCAGGACTTCGAGTCGGAAGGAAGCCTGCAGGGAAAGTGCGGTCGAGGTTGCGTACTCCTCTCTGCGACCGGGCGCGCAAGAGCTGCGAGAGCCACGGACGCGCAACTTTAACGCACGGTAAACACGAGGAGCGAAAGCCGGCCAGCAAAGCTTCTCCAGCCGTGCGCAAAGTGCGCGAGATCGCAGCCTTGCGTTGCGCTTGTTGCCCTCGAAGTAAGCAGGGTGTCCCGTAGACCGGGCGCTCGAACACGCTGCGGGGCCGTGCCTCCTCCAGGCTTTGCCGCGCGAACAGGGAACGTTCGCGCGCAAAGCGCAGGGAGGTGAGGAGGCTGCGCCCGACGTTTGCGGTTCGCTGCGTACGCGGTTGATGCGGAGAGCACGGCGCGACGACTTGCCGCGAAGCGGAAAAAGTCTCCCGCACGAGTTGGCGAAACGTTGGCGAAGCTTAAGGCGTTCTCGTCGTAGTCCGCCGTCGGTCTAAGTGCTTCGCAGTTCCCGTCCCGTTCAAAAA
>NW_027464800.1:87500-95000 GCF_043290135.1 Rhipicephalus microplus
TGACGCGGTTTCGTGCCGCCCCGGCAGACGCGGTTTTTTGCGCCGCCCCGGCTGACGCGGTTTTTTGCCGCCCCGGCTGACGCAGTTCGGACTTGGCACTTTTCGGCTGTGCCTGGCTGGCGGCCCACTCACTCGATCGCCATGTCTGTTTGCCACAGTTTTCCCGGTGGTGCCGCACCCGGGCTCGCCCCGGCAGACGCGTTTTTTTTTTCTTTCGCCCCGGCTGACGCAGTTTTCGCGCCGCCCCGGCTGACGCGGTTTCGTGCCGCCCCGGCAGACGCGGTTTTTTGCGCCGCCCCGGCTGACGCGGTTTTTGCCGCCCCGGCTGACGCAGTTCGGACTTAGCACTTTTTGGCTGAGCCTGGCTGGTGGCCCACTCACTCGATCGCCATGTCTGTTAGCCACAGTTTTCCCGGTGGTGCCGCACCCGGGCTCGCCCCGGCTGACGCAGTTTTCGCGCCGCCCCGGCTGACGCGGTTTCGTGCCGCCCCGGCAGACGCGGTTTTCGCGCCGCCCCGGCTGACGCGGTTTTTGCCGCCCCGGCTGACGCAGTTCGGACTTAGCACTTTTCGGCTGTGCCTGGCTGGCGGCCCACTCACTCGATCGCCATGTCTGTTTGCCACAGTTTTCCCGGTGGTGCCGCACCCGGGCTCGCCCCGGCTGACGCGGTTTCGTGCCGCCCCGGCAGACGCGGTTTTCGCGCCGCCCCGGCTGACGCGGTTTCGTGCCGCCCCGGCAGACGCGGTTTTTTGCCGCCCCGGCTGACGCAGTTCGGACTTGGCACTTTTTGGCTGAGCCTTGCTGGCGGCCCACTCACTCGATCGCCATGTCTGTTTGCCACAGTTTTCCCGGTGGTGCCGCACCCGGGCTCGCCCCGGCAGACGCGTTTTTTTTTTCTTTCGCCCCGGCTGACGCAGTTTTCGCGCCGCCCCGGCAGACGCGGTTTTCGCGCCGCCCCGGCAGACGCGGTTTTTTGCGCCGCCCCGGCTGACGCAGTTCGGACTTGGCACTTTTTGGCTGAGCCTGGCTGGCGGCCCACTCACTCGATCGCCATGTCTGTTTGCCACAGTTTTCCCGGTGGTGCCGCACCCGGGCTCGCCCCGGCTGACGCAGTTTTCGCGCCGCCCCGGCTGACGCGGTTTCGTGCCGCCCCGGCAGACGCGGTTTTTTGCGCCGCCCCGGCTGACGCGGTTTTTTGCCGCCCCGGCTGACGCAGTTCGGACTTGGCACTTTTCGGCTGTGCCTGGCTGGCGGCCCACTCACTCGATCGCCATGTCTGTTTGCCACAGTTTTCCCGGTGGTGCCGCACCCGGGCTCGCCCCGGCAGACGCGTTTTTTTTTTTTTTCTTTCGCCCCGGCTGACGCAGTTTTCGCGCCGCCCCGGCTGACGCGGTTTCGTGCCGCCCCGGCAGACGCGGTTTTTTGCGCCGCCCCGGCTGACGCGGTTTTTGCCGCCCCGGCTGACGCAGTTCGGACTTAGCACTTTTTGGCTGAGCCTGGCTGGTGGCCCACTCACTCGATCGCCATGTCTGTTAGCCACAGTTTTCCCGGTGGTGCCGCACCCGGGCTCGCCCCGGCTGACGCAGTTTTCGCGCCGCCCCGGCTGACGCGGTTTCGTGCCGCCCCGGCAGACGCGGTTTTCGCGCCGCCCCGGCTGACGCGGTTTTTGCCGCCCCGGCTGACGCAGTTCGGACTTAGCACTTTTCGGCTGTGCCTGGCTGGCGGCCCACTCACTCGATCGCCATGTCTGTTTGCCACAGTTTTCCCGGTGGTGCCGCACCCGGGCTCGCCCCGGCTGACGCAGTTTTCGCGCCGCCCCGGCTGACGCGGTTTCGTGCCGCCCCGGCAGACGCGGTTTTCGCGCCGCCCCGGCTGACGCGGTTTCGTGCCGCCCCGGCAGACGCGGTTTTTTGCCGCCCCAGCTGACGCAGTTCGGACTTAGCACTTTTTGGCTGAGCCTTGCTGGCGGCCCACTCACTCGATCGCCATGTCTGTTTGCCACAGTTTTCCCGGTGGTGCCGCACCCGGGCTCGCCCCGGCAGACGCGTTTTTTTTTTTCTTTCGCCCCGGCTGACGCAGTTTTCGCGCCGCCCCGGCAGACGCGGTTTTCGCGCCGCCCCGGCAGACGCGGTTTTTTGCGCCGCCCCGGCTGACGCGGTTTTTTGCCGCCCCGGCTGACGCAGTTCGGACTTGGCACTTTTTGGCTGAGCCTGGCTGGCGGCCCACTCACTCGATCGCCATGTCTGTTTGCCACAGTTTTCCCGGTGGTGCCGCACCCGGGCTCGCCCCGGCTGACGCAGTTTTCGCGCCGCCCCGGCTGACGCGGTTTCGTGCCGCCCCGGCAGACGCGGTTTTTTGCGCCGCCCCGGCTGACGCGGTTTTTTGCCGCCCCGGCTGACACGGTTCGGACTTTGCACTTTTCGGCTGTGCCTGGCTGGCGGCCCACTCACTCGATCGCCATGTCTGTTTGCCACAGTTTTCCCGGTGGTGCCGCACCCGGGCTCGCCCCGGCAGACGCGTTTTTTTTTTTTTTTCTTTCGCCCCGGCTGACGCAGTTTTCGCGCCGCCCCGGCTGACGCGGTTTCGTGCCGCCCCGGCAGACGCGGTTTTTTGCGCCGCCCCGGCTGACGTGGTTTTTGCCGCCCCGGCTGACGCAGTTCGGACTTTGCACTTTTTGGCTGAGCCTGGCTGGCGGCCCACTCACTCGATCGCCATGTCTGTTTGCCACAGTTTTCCCGGTGGTGCCGCACCCGGGCTCGCCCCGGCAGACGCGTTTTTTTTTTTCCTTCGCCCCGGCAGACGTGGTTCCCCCCCCCTCCGTCTTTCTTTTTGTTTTTTTTTTTCGCCGCGGCTGAAGTGGATTTTTCGGTGCCTCGACGCCCCGGTAGTCGCGGTTTTTCCGTTTCCGCACGGCCCCGGCTGACGCTGCTCGGTCACAGTCGCCTTTTGTGGTGATTGCAGACTTCTTGAGCGCGGGTGTTTTTTTTTTTTTGTTGTTGTTGTTGTTTTATTACGCATTCGCTCCAGCAGACGCTGTTTAGACTTTTTGTTTCCTCTTTTATCCTGCGACGAGGTGACGAGGTTTATTCGGTGCCCCGCCGCCCCGGCTGAAGTGATTTTTCCTGTCCCGTGCCGCCCCGGCTGACGCGGTTGGGACTTCGCGTTTGTTCGGCCGCCACGGGTTTTGGCGCACTCGCTCGGTTGCTTGTTGTTGCCACTTGTTGCGAACCCAGGTTTCTTGAGCGAGCGCGGGCGTTTTTTCTTCCTTTCTTTCTTTGTTCTATGTGTTAGCGAATCGGCCTTTAATATCACACGAGGACTCACAACCAACAATTTTCAGTTTGAAGTGTAAAAAATCTGCAGGTGTTGACGTAACTGACTTGCCCCGTACCCTTGAGTACATCCATGAAGTTCTCGTAGTACTACTAAATCGCATTATTCCAAGTGGAGAAATTCCCATAAACTTGCAAACCTCTACACGAAAATCGGTGCGCGTGATAAAGTTGAAAATTATCGTCCGATATCAAATGTGCCTTCTATAACACAAATTCTAGGAAAAAAAAAAAAAAAACACTTGTTCGCCGTTTTCTGCGCCGTGACTGGCAGCACTCCGGCGAAGCGAAACGGGGTCGATTCGAGCACGATATCGGCGTCTTTCGACGTGCTCGCCGGCGACCGTCGCACGAGTACGTCGCACGAGCGCGTCTGCCGGGGCGCCGTTTGCGAAGCCGACGCAAAAGTGGGAACCGCCGCTCGGATGATCGCCGCTTTCGGCAGAGTGAGTGTTGGCACTCCGGGGAAGCGAAACAGCGTGAATGCGCCCACGAAATCGGCGTATTTTGAAGTGCCCGCCGGCGACCGTCGCACGAGTACGGTAAACCGCGTCAGCCGGGGCGTAGTTCGGGACGCCGACGAAAAAGTGGGAAGCGCAACTCGGATCTTCGCCGTTTTTGCAGGAGTGAGTGGCGGCCCTCCTGCGAGACCAAGAAGCATCGATTCGTGCACGAATTCGGCGCCTTTCGACGTGATCGCCGGCGACCGTCGCTCGAGTAGGGCAAACCGCGTCTGCCGGGGCGGGCTTCGGGACGCCGATGCGAAAGTGGGAAACGCTGCTCGGATGTTCGCCGTTTTTGGCCGAGTGAGTGCTGGCACACGGGCGAAGCCAAACGGGGCCGATTACGGCACGATATCGGCGTCTTTCGACGTGCCCGCCGGCGACCGTCGCACGAGTACGGTAAACCGCGTCAGCCCGGGCGGAGTTCGGGACGCCGATGCGAAAGTGGAGAACGCCGCTCGGATCTTCGCCGTTTTTGGAGGAGTGAGTGGCGGCACTCCGGAGAAGCCAAGGAGCGCCAATTAGCGCACGATATCGGCGTCTTTCGACGCGCTCGCCGGCGACCGTCGCACGAGTAGGGCAAACCGCGTCTGCCGGGGCGGGGTTTACGACGCCGACGCAAAAGTGGGAACCGCCGCTCGGATGTTGGCCGTTTTTGGCAGAGTGAGTGCTGGCACTCCGGCGACGCGAAAGAGCGCGAATGCGCCCACGAAAGTGGCGTATTTGGACGTGCGTGACGGCGACCGCTGCAGGAGTACGAAAAACCACGTCAGCCGGGGCGAGCGACACACGGCGGTCTGGGTGCTTATCGCTGCTATTATAGGGGCACCCCGGCAGACGCAGAAAAAAAAAAAAAATTTTCGACCTTCTTTTTTGCTGGTCGAGCTCGGGTAACCCAGGTCGCAATGGGAGCCGCGCACGAAAGCGGCGTCGCGAGACGCGTTCGCGGTCGCTAGTCGCACGAGCTCGGCAACCGCGTCAGCCGGCGCGGAGTTCGGGATGCCGACGGCTAAGTGGGTACCGCTGCTCGGATGTTCGCCGTTTTTGGCCGAGTGAGTGCTGGCACTCCGGTGAAGCCAAGGAGCGCCAATTCGTGCACGATATCGGCGTCTTTCGACGTGCCCGCCGGCCACCGCCGCACGAGTACGGCAAACCGCGTCTGCCGGGGCGGGGTTCGCGACGCGTACGCAATAGTGGGAACCGTCGCTCGGATGTTCGTCGTCTTTGGCCGAGCGAGTGCTGGCACTCCGGCGAAGCGAAACGGGGCCGATTCGGGCACGATATCGGCGTATTTCGACGTGCTCGCCGGCGACCGTCGCACGAGTACGGCAAAGCGCGTCTGCCGGGGCGAGGTTTGCGACGCCGACGAAAAAGTGGGAAGCGCCGCTCGGATCTTCGCCGTTTTTGCAGGAGTGAGTGGCGGCCCTCCTGCGAGACCAAGAAGCATCGACTCGCGCACGATATCGGTGTCTTTCGACGTGCCCGCCGGCCACCGCCGCACGAGTACGGCAAACCGCGTATGCCGGGGCGGGGTTGGCGACGCCGACGCAAAAGTGGGAACCGCCACTAGGATGTTCGCCGTTTTTGGCAGAGTGAGTGCTGGCACTCCGGCGAAGCGAAAGAGCGCGAATGCGCCCACGAAAGTGGCGTGTTTGGACGTGCTTGACGACGACCACCGCAGGAAAACGAAAAACCACGTCAGCCGGGGCGAGCGACCCATGGCGGTCTGGGTGCTTATCGCTGCTATTATAGGGGCACCCCGGCAGACGCAAAAAAAAAAAAAAAATTTTTTTTCGACATTCTTTTTTGCTCGTCGACCTCGGGTGACCCAGGTCGCAGTGGGAGCCGCGCACGAAAGCGGCGTCGCGAGACGGCTTCGCGGTCGCTAGTCGCACGAGCTCGGCAACCGCGTCTGCCGGGGCGGAGTTCGGGACGCCGACGGCTAAGTGGGAACCGCCGCTCGGATGTTCGCCGTTTGTGGCCGAGTGAGTGCTGGCACTCCGGCGAAGCCAAACGGGGCCGATTCCGGCACGATATCGGCGTCTTTCTACGTGCTCGCCGGCGACCGTCGCACGAGTACGGCAAAGTGCGTCTGCCGGGGCGGGGTTTGCGACGCGTACGCAATAGTGAGAACCGTCGCTCGGATGTTCGTCGTCTTTCGCCGAGCCAGTGCTGGCAATCCGGCGAAGCCGAACGGAGCCGATTCGGGCACGATATCGGCGTCTTTCCACGTGCTCGCCGGCGACCGTCGCACGAGTACGGTAAACCGCGTCAGCCGGGGCGGAGTTCGGGACGCCGATGCGAAAGTGGGAAGCGCCGCTCGGATCTTCGCCGTTTTTGGAGGAGTCAGTGGCGGCACTCCGGTGAAGCCAAGGTGCGCCAATTCGCGCACGATATCGGCGTCTTTCGACGTGCCCGCCGGCCACCGTCGCACGAGTACGGCAAACCTCGTCTGCCGGGGCGGGGTTTGCGACGCCGACGCAAAAGTGGGAACCGCCGCTCGGATGTTCGCCGTTTTTGGCAGAGTGAGTGCTGGCACTCCGGCGAAGCGAAAGAGCGCGAATGCGCCCACGAAAGTGGCGTGTTTGGACGTGCTTGACGACGACCACCGCAGGAAAACGAAAAACCACGTCAGCCGGGGCGAGCGACCCATGGCGGTCTGGGTGCTTATCGCTGCTATTATAGGGGCACCCCGGCAGACGCAAAAAAAAAAAAAATTTTTTTCGACATTCTTTTTTGCTCGTCGACCTCGGGTGACCCAGGTCGCAGTGGGAGCCGCGCACGAAAGCGGCGTCGCGAGACGGCTTCGCGGTCGCTAGTCGCACGAGCTCGGCAACCGCGTCTGCCGGGGCGGAGTTCGGGACGCCGACGGCTAAGTGGGAACCGCCGCTCGGATGTTCGCCGTTTGTGGCCGAGTGAGTGCTGGCACTCCGGCGAAGCCAAACGGGGCCGATTCCGGCACGATATCGGCGTCTTTCTACGTGCTCGCCGGCGACCGTCGCACGAGTACGGCAAAGTGCGTCTGCCGGGGCGGGGTTTGCGACGCGTACGCAATAGTGAGAACCGTCGCTCGGATGTTCGTCGTCTTTCGCCGAGCCAGTGCTGGCACTCCGGCGAAGCCGAACGGAGCCGATTCGGGCACGATATCGGCGTCTTTCCACGTGCTCGCCGGCGACCGTCGCACGAGTACGGTAAACCGCGTCAGCCGGGGCGGAGTTCGGGACGCCGATGCGAAAGTGGGAAGCGCCGCTCGGATCTTCGCCGTTTTTGGAGGAGTCAGTGGCGGCACTCCGGTGAAGCCAAGGTGCGCCAATTCGCGCACGATATCGGCGTCTTTCGACGTGCCCGCCGGCCACCGTCGCACGAGTACGGCAAACCTCGTCTGCCGGGGCGGGGTTTGCGACGCCGACGCAAAAGTGGGAACCGCCGCTCGGATGTTCGCCGTTTTTGGCAGAGTGAGTGCTGGCACTCCGGCGAAGCGAAAGAGCGTGAATGCGCCCACGAAAGTAGCGTATTTGGACGTGCTTGACGGCGACCGCCGCAGGAGTACGAAAAACCACGTCAGCCGGGGCGAGCGACCCACGGCGGTCTGGGTGCTTATCGCTGCTATTATAGGGGCACCCCGGCAGACGCAGAAAGAAAAAAAAAAATGGGGACATGGCGTG
>NW_027464800.1:100000-112500 GCF_043290135.1 Rhipicephalus microplus
CCCCGGCTGACGCGGTTTTTGCCGCCCCGGCTGACGCAGTTCGGACTTAGCACTTTTCGGCTGTGCCTGGCTGGCGGCCCACTCACTCGATCGCCATGTCTGTTTGCCACAGTTTTCCCGGTGGTGCCGCACCCGGGCTCGCCCCGGCTGACGCGGTTTCGTGCCGCCCCGGCAGACGCGGTTTTCGCGCCGCCCCGGCTGACGCGGTTTCGTGCCGCCCCGGCAGACGCGGTTTTTTGCCGCCCCGGCTGACGCAGTTCGGACTTGGCACTTTTTGGCTGAGCCTTGCTGGCGGCCCACTCACTCGATCGCCATGTCTGTTTGCCACAGTTTTCCCGGTGGTGCCGCACCCGGGCTCGCCCCGGCAGACGCGTTTTTTTTTTCTTTCGCCCCGGCTGACGCAGTTTTCGCGCCGCCCCGGCAGACGCGGTTTTCGCGCCGCCCCGGCAGACGCGGTTTTTTGCGCCGCCCCGGCTGACGCAGTTCGGACTTGGCACTTTTTGGCTGAGCCTGGCTGGCGGCCCACTCACTCGATCGCCATGTCTGTTTGCCACAGTTTTCCCGGTGGTGCCGCACCCGGGCTCGCCCCGGCTGACGCAGTTTTCGCGCCGCCCCGGCTGACGCGGTTTCGTGCCGCCCCGGCAGACGCGGTTTTTTGCGCCGCCCCGGCTGACGCGGTTTTTTGCCGCCCCGGCTGACGCAGTTCGGACTTGGCACTTT
Organism: Rhipicephalus microplus; assembly: GCF_043290135.1. Taxonomy (NCBI): domain Eukaryota; kingdom Metazoa; phylum Arthropoda; class Arachnida; order Ixodida; family Ixodidae; genus Rhipicephalus; species Rhipicephalus microplus. Next base: position 100,721 of record NW_027464800.1, read on the forward strand.
TCGGCTGTGCCTGGCTGGCGGCCCACTCACTCGATCGCCATGTCTGTTTGCCACAGTTTTCCCGGTGGTGCCGCACCCGGGCTCGCCCCGGCAGACGCGTTTTTTTTTTTTCTTTCGCCCCGGCTGACGCAGTTTTCGCGCCGCCCCGGCTGACGCGGTTTCGTGCCGCCCCGGCAGACGCGGTTTTTTGCGCCGCCCCGGCTGACGCGGTTTTTGCCGCCCCGGCTGACGCAGTTCGGACTTAGCACTTTTTGGCTGAGCCTGGCTGGTGGCCCACTCACTCGATCGCCATGTCTGTTAGCCACAGTTTTCCCGGTGGTGCCGCACCCGGGCTCGCCCCGGCTGACGCAGTTTTCGCGCCGCCCCGGCTGACGCGGTTTCGTGCCGCCCCGGCAGACGCGGTTTTCGCGCCGCCCCGGCTGACGCGGTTTTTGCCGCCCCGGCTGACGCAGTTCGGACTTAGCACTTTTCGGCTGTGCCTGGCTGGCGGCCCACTCACTCGATCGCCATGTCTGTTTGCCACAGTTTTCCCGGTGGTGCCGCACCCGGGCTCGCCCCGGCTGACGCGGTTTCGTGCCGCCCCGGCAGACGCGGTTTTCGCGCCGCCCCGGCTGACGCGGTTTCGTGCCGCCCCGGCAGACGCGGTTTTTTGCCGCCCCGGCTGACGCAGTTCGGACTTGGCACTTTTTGGCTGAGCCTTGCTGGCGGCCCACTCACTCGATCGCCATGTCTGTTTGCCACAGTTTTCCCGGTGGTGCCGCACCCGGGCTCGCCCCGGCAGACGCGTTTTTTTTTTCTTTCGCCCCGGCTGACGCAGTTTTCGCGCCGCCCCGGCAGACGCGGTTTTCGCGCCGCCCCGGCAGACGCGGTTTTTTGCGCCGCCCCGGCTGACGCAGTTCGGACTTGGCACTTTTTGGCTGAGCCTGGCTGGCGGCCCACTCACTCGATCGCCATGTCTGTTTGCCACAGTTTTCCCGGTGGTGCCGCACCCGGGCTCGCCCCGGCTGACGCAGTTTTCGCGCCGCCCCGGCTGACGCGGTTTCGTGCCGCCCCGGCAGACGCGGTTTTTTGCGCGGCCCCGGCTGACGCGGTTTTTTGCCGCCCCGGCTGACGCAGTTCGGACTTGGCACTTTTCGGCTGTGCCTGGCTGGCGGCCCACTCACTCGATCGCCATGTCTGTTTGCCACAGTTTTCCCGGTGGTGCCGCACCCGGGCTCGCCCCGGCAGACGCGTTTTTTTTTTTTTTTTTCGCCCCGGCTGACGCAGTTTTCGCGCCGCCCCGGCTGACGCGGTTTCGTGCCGCCCCGGCAGACGCGGTTTTTTGCGCCGCCCCGGCTGACGCGGTTTTTGCCGCCCCGGCTGACGCAGTTCGGACTTAGCACTTTTTGGCTGAGCCTGGCTGGTGGCCCACTCACTCGATCGCCATGTCTGTTAGCCACAGTTTTCCCGGTGGTGCCGCACCCGGGCTCGCCCCGGCTGACGCAGTTTTCGCGCCGCCCCGGCTGACGCGGTTTCGTGCCGCCCCGGCAGACGCGGTTTTCGCGCCGCCCCGGCTGACGCGGTTTTTGCCGCCCCGGCTGACGCAGTTCGGACTTAGCACTTTTCGGCTGTGCCTGGCTGGCGGCCCACTCACTCGATCGCCATGTCTGTTTGCCACAGTTTTCCCGGTGGTGCCGCACCCGGGCTCGCCCCGGCTGACGCAGTTTTCGCGCCGCCCCGGCTGACGCGGTTTCGTGCCGCCCCGGCAGACGCGGTTTTCGCGCCGCCCCGGCTGACGCGGTTTCGTGCCGCCCCGGCAGACGCGGTTTTTTGCCGCCCCAGCTGACGCAGTTCGGACTTAGCACTTTTTGGCTGAGCCTTGCTGGCGGCCCACTCACTCGATCGCCATGTCTGTTTGCCACAGTTTTCCCGGTGGTGCCGCACCCGGGCTCGCCCCGGCAGACGCGTTTTTTTTTTCTTTCGCCCCGGCTGACGCAGTTTTCGCGCCGCCCCGGCAGACGCGGTTTTCGCGCCGCCCCGGCAGACGCGGTTTTTTGCGCCGCCCCGGCTGACGCGGTTTTTTGCCGCCCCGGCTGACGCAGTTCGGACTTGGCACTTTTTGGCTGAGCCTGGCTGGCGGCCCACTCACTCGATCGCCATGTCTGTTTGCCACAGTTTTCCCGGTGGTGCCGCACCCGGGCTCGCCCCGGCTGACGCAGTTTTCGCGCCGCCCCGGCTGACGCGGTTTCGTGCCGCCCCGGCAGACGCGGTTTTTTGCGCCGCCCCGGCTGACGCGGTTTTTTGCCGCCCCGGCTGACACGGTTCGGACTTTGCACTTTTCGGCTGTGCCTGGCTGGCGGCCCACTCACTCGATCGCCATGTCTGTTTGCCACAGTTTTCCCGGTGGTGCCGCACCCGGGCTCGCCCCGGCAGACGCGTTTTTTTTTTTTTTTCTTTCGCCCCGGCTGACGCAGTTTTCGCGCCGCCCCGGCTGACGCGGTTTCGTGCCGCCCCGGCAGACGCGGTTTTTTGCGCCGCCCCGGCTGACGTGGTTTTTGCCGCCCCGGCTGACGCAGTTCGGACTTTGCACTTTTTGGCTGAGCCTGGCTGGCGGCCCACTCACTCGATCGCCATGTCTGTTTGCCACAGTTTTCCCGGTGGTGCCGCACCCGGGCTCGCCCCGGCAGACGCGTTTTTTTTTTTCCTTCGCCCCGGCAGACGTGGTTCCCCCCCCCCCTCCGTCTTTCTTTTTGTTTTTTTTTTCGCCGCGGCTGAAGTGGATTTTTCGGTGCCTCGACGCCCCGGTAGTCGCGGTTTTTCCGTTTCCGCACGGCCCCGGCTGACGCTGCTCGGTCACAGTCGCCTTTTGTGGTGATTGCAGACTTCTTGAGCGCGGGTGTTTTTTTTTTTTGTTGTTGTTGTTGTTTTATTACGCATTCGCTCCAGCAGACGCTGTTTAGACTTTTTGTTTCCTCTTTTATCCTGCGACGAGGTGACGAGGTTTATTCGGTGCCCCGCCGCCCCGGCTGAAGTGATTTTTCCTGTCCCGTGCCGCCCCGGCTGACGCGGTTGGGACTTCGCGTTTGTTCGGCCGCCACGGGTTTTGGCGCACTCGCTCGGTTGCTTGTTGTTGCCACTTGTTGCGAACCCAGGTTTCTTGAGCGAGCGCGGGCGTTTTTTCTTCCTTTCTTTCTTTGTTCTATGTGTTAGCGAATCGGCCTTTAATATCACACGAGGACTCACAACCAACAATTTTCAGTTTGAAGTGTAAAAAATCTGCAGGTGTTGACGTAACTGACTTGCCCCGTACCCTTGAGTACATCCATGAAGTTCTCGTAGTACTACTAAATCGCATTATTCCAAGTGGAGAAATTCCCATAAACTTGCAAACCTCTACACGAAAATCGGTGCGCGTGATAAAGTTGAAAATTATCGTCCGATATCAAATGTGCCTTCTATAACACAAATTCTAGGAAAAAAAAAAAAAAAACACTTGTTCGCCGTTTTCTGCGCCGTGACTGGCAGCACTCCGGCGAAGCGAAACGGGGTCGATTCGAGCACGATATCGGCGTCTTTCGACGTGCTCGCCGGCGACCGTCGCACGAGTACGTCGCACGAGCGCGTCTGCCGGGGCGCCGTTTGCGAAGCCGACGCAAAAGTGGGAACCGCCGCTCGGATGATCGCCGCTTTCGGCAGAGTGAGTGTTGGCACTCCGGGGAAGCGAAACAGCGTGAATGCGCCCACGAAATCGGCGTATTTTGAAGTGCCCGCCGGCGACCGTCGCACGAGTACGGTAAACCGCGTCAGCCGGGGCGTAGTTCGGGACGCCGACGAAAAAGTGGGAAGCGCAACTCGGATCTTCGCCGTTTTTGCAGGAGTGAGTGGCGGCCCTCCTGCGAGACCAAGAAGCATCGATTCGTGCACGAATTCGGCGCCTTTCGACGTGATCGCCGGCGACCGTCGCTCGAGTAGGGCAAACCGCGTCTGCCGGGGCGGGCTTCGGGACGCCGATGCGAAAGTGGGAAACGCTGCTCGGATGTTCGCCGTTTTTGGCCGAGTGAGTGCTGGCACACGGGCGAAGCCAAACGGGGCCGATTACGGCACGATATCGGCGTCTTTCGACGTGCCCGCCGGCGACCGTCGCACGAGTACGGTAAACCGCGTCAGCCCGGGCGGAGTTCGGGACGCCGATGCGAAAGTGGAGAACGCCGCTCGGATCTTCGCCGTTTTTGGAGGAGTGAGTGGCGGCACTCCGGAGAAGCCAAGGAGCGCCAATTAGCGCACGATATCGGCGTCTTTCGACGCGCTCGCCGGCGACCGTCGCACGAGTAGGGCAAACCGCGTCTGCCGGGGCGGGGTTTACGACGCCGACGCAAAAGTGGGAACCGCCGCTCGGATGTTGGCCGTTTTTGGCAGAGTGAGTGCTGGCACTCCGGCGACGCGAAAGAGCGCGAATGCGCCCACGAAAGTGGCGTATTTGGACGTGCGTGACGGCGACCGCTGCAGGAGTACGAAAAACCACGTCAGCCGGGGCGAGCGACACACGGCGGTCTGGGTGCTTATCGCTGCTATTATAGGGGCACCCCGGCAGACGCAGAAAAAAAAAAAAAAATTTTCGACCTTCTTTTTTGCTGGTCGAGCTCGGGTAACCCAGGTCGCAATGGGAGCCGCGCACGAAAGCGGCGTCGCGAGACGCGTTCGCGGTCGCTAGTCGCACGAGCTCGGCAACCGCGTCAGCCGGCGCGGAGTTCGGGATGCCGACGGCTAAGTGGGTACCGCTGCTCGGATGTTCGCCGTTTTTGGCCGAGTGAGTGCTGGCACTCCGGTGAAGCCAAGGAGCGCCAATTCGTGCACGATATCGGCGTCTTTCGACGTGCCCGCCGGCCACCGCCGCACGAGTACGGCAAACCGCGTCTGCCGGGGCGGGGTTCGCGACGCGTACGCAATAGTGGGAACCGTCGCTCGGATGTTCGTCGTCTTTGGCCGAGCGAGTGCTGGCACTCCGGCGAAGCGAAACGGGGCCGATTCGGGCACGATATCGGCGTATTTCGACGTGCTCGCCGGCGACCGTCGCACGAGTACGGCAAAGCGCGTCTGCCGGGGCGAGGTTTGCGACGCCGACGAAAAAGTGGGAAGCGCCGCTCGGATCTTCGCCGTTTTTGCAGGAGTGAGTGGCGGCCCTCCTGCGAGACCAAGAAGCATCGACTCGCGCACGATATCGGTGTCTTTCGACGTGCCCGCCGGCCACCGCCGCACGAGTACGGCAAACCGCGTATGCCGGGGCGGGGTTGGCGACGCCGACGCAAAAGTGGGAACCGCCACTAGGATGTTCGCCGTTTTTGGCAGAGTGAGTGCTGGCACTCCGGCGAAGCGAAAGAGCGCGAATGCGCCCACGAAAGTGGCGTGTTTGGACGTGCTTGACGACGACCACCGCAGGAAAACGAAAAACCACGTCAGCCGGGGCGAGCGACCCATGGCGGTCTGGGTGCTTATCGCTGCTATTATAGGGGCACCCCGGCAGACGCAAAAAAAAAAAAAAATTTTTTTCGACATTCTTTTTTGCTCGTCGACCTCGGGTGACCCAGGTCGCAGTGGGAGCCGCGCACGAAAGCGGCGTCGCGAGACGGCTTCGCGGTCGCTAGTCGCACGAGCTCGGCAACCGCGTCTGCCGGGGCGGAGTTCGGGACGCCGACGGCTAAGTGGGAACCGCCGCTCGGATGTTCGCCGTTTGTGGCCGAGTGAGTGCTGGCACTCCGGCGAAGCCAAACGGGGCCGATTCCGGCACGATATCGGCGTCTTTCTACGTGCTCGCCGGCGACCGTCGCACGAGTACGGCAAAGTGCGTCTGCCGGGGCGGGGTTTGCGACGCGTACGCAATAGTGAGAACCGTCGCTCGGATGTTCGTCGTCTTTCGCCGAGCCAGTGCTGGCAATCCGGCGAAGCCGAACGGAGCCGATTCGGGCACGATATCGGCGTCTTTCCACGTGCTCGCCGGCGACCGTCGCACGAGTACGGTAAACCGCGTCAGCCGGGGCGGAGTTCGGGACGCCGATGCGAAAGTGGGAAGCGCCGCTCGGATCTTCGCCGTTTTTGGAGGAGTCAGTGGCGGCACTCCGGTGAAGCCAAGGTGCGCCAATTCGCGCACGATATCGGCGTCTTTCGACGTGCCCGCCGGCCACCGTCGCACGAGTACGGCAAACCTCGTCTGCCGGGGCGGGGTTTGCGACGCCGACGCAAAAGTGGGAACCGCCGCTCGGATGTTCGCCGTTTTTGGCAGAGTGAGTGCTGGCACTCCGGCGAAGCGAAAGAGCGCGAATGCGCCCACGAAAGTGGCGTGTTTGGACGTGCTTGACGACGACCACCGCAGGAAAACGAAAAACCACGTCAGCCGGGGCGAGCGACCCATGGCGGTCTGGGTGCTTATCGCTGCTATTATAGGGGCACCCCGGCAGACGCAAAAAAAAAAAAAAAATTTTTTTCGACATTCTTTTTTGCTCGTCGACCTCGGGTGACCCAGGTCGCAGTGGGAGCCGCGCACGAAAGCGGCGTCGCGAGACGGCTTCGCGGTCGCTAGTCGCACGAGCTCGGCAACCGCGTCTGCCGGGGCGGAGTTCGGGACGCCGACGGCTAAGTGGGAACCGCCGCTCGGATGTTCGCCGTTTGTGGCCGAGTGAGTGCTGGCACTCCGGCGAAGCCAAACGGGGCCGATTCCGGCACGATATCGGCGTCTTTCTACGTGCTCGCCGGCGACCGTCGCACGAGTACGGCAAAGTGCGTCTGCCGGGGCGGGGTTTGCGACGCGTACGCAATAGTGAGAACCGTCGCTCGGATGTTCGTCGTCTTTCGCCGAGCCAGTGCTGGCACTCCGGCGAAGCCGAACGGAGCCGATTCGGGCACGATATCGGCGTCTTTCCACGTGCTCGCCGGCGACCGTCGCACGAGTACGGTAAACCGCGTCAGCCGGGGCGGAGTTCGGGACGCCGATGCGAAAGTGGGAAGCGCCGCTCGGATCTTCGCCGTTTTTGGAGGAGTCAGTGGCGGCACTCCGGTGAAGCCAAGGTGCGCCAATTCGCGCACGATATCGGCGTCTTTCGACGTGCCCGCCGGCCACCGTCGCACGAGTACGGCAAACCTCGTCTGCCGGGGCGGGGTTTGCGACGCCGACGCAAAAGTGGGAACCGCCGCTCGGATGTTCGCCGTTTTTGGCAGAGTGAGTGCTGGCACTCCGGCGAAGCGAAAGAGCGTGAATGCGCCCACGAAAGTAGCGTATTTGGACGTGCTTGACGGCGACCGCCGCAGGAGTACGAAAAACCACGTCAGCCGGGGCGAGCGACCCACGGCGGTCTGGGTGCTTATCGCTGCTATTATAGGGGCACCCCGGCAGACGCAGAAAGAAAAAAAAAATGGGGACATGGCGTGCGTCACCGTGCGGCTTCGCAGCGTTGCCGAAGTCGCCGAGCCCTTCGACTGAGCCGAACGGCGGACAGGGAACGTTGGTCGGCCGTTCTAACCTGTCGGTGCCACGCCGAGACGTCGTTAAGGAAAACCGCGTCGTGGGCCTCTACGACGCCGTCGAGTCGTTGTACGTTTGGTGTCCAGCGTGTCGGCGGCGAGTAGCGGACACGTCGTTCACGACTTCGGTCTTTCGCAGTCGACGCGAACTTGCGGAGAGTCGTGGTGCCTCACGTTTTCGGCAGAAACCGCGGCGGAATTTTCCCGTGCGTGCGCGCACGACCTCGGTGCTGTGCCGTCAGCGTAGTGTTGCACAAACTCGTGGCCTACCCAAGGTGCGGTACGTTTGCGGCCGTATCCTCGGTGGGAATTTCGTGAGTAGGGTCTCGCAAATTCTACGACCTCGGCGGGTTTGAGAGCGACGTAGACTTGTGGCACGCTCAACATGCCACACGTTTCGGGGCACACCCGCGGTGAAATTTTCTCGAGTACGCTCGTATTAGGGCCCAAGGAGGTCTGGGTACTTATCGCTGCTATTATGTGGGGGTTCTCGTGAGCGGCGTACGCGAAAGCGACCGGGTGTCTGATATGCGGCGGGCTTCGGCCTCGTCAAGCGTGTCCTCGGGTCTGCTCCAGGGGAATCCACGGCAGTCGTCTGTAGCCTCATCCGCTTGATGCGTTAGGGGCTGGTTGTCGGACGGTGCCGTTTTACCACGATATCGAGGTGTGTTCCGTGTCGTCCTCGGGCGATTCAGATGCGAAAGCGCCGAAGACGCGGGCGTGACCCGTCGTCTGGCGGCTTTGCAGTCTCGGCTCCGTTGCTAGTTCCGGCCGGTCCACCGACAGTGCAGCGGGCTTGGGCAACCCGCACGGCGCGACCGAGTCGATGCAACGAAAAAGAGCGAGCATGAACGTGCTTCTTGCCGCACGGCTCCCACTCGTCTTTCGGGAAGGTTGTGCCGTAGCGAGCTCGAACGCCGTCATCTCGGAGTGCAAAATAAGCGTGTTGGGGCGCCTGAAGGTGGCCTCCGCCGCACACAGACTGCGTCCGGCCCGCCGAGGGCGAGGACGGACGCGCAGTCGAACGATTACCTGGTTGATCCTGCCAGTAATCATATGCTTGTCTCAAAGATTAAGCCATGCATGTCTAAGTACATGCCGAAATAAGGCGAAACCGCGAATGGCTCATTAAATCAGTTATGGTTCCTTAGATCGTTTCTTCCTACTTGGATAACTGTGGCAATTCTAGAGCTAATACATGCAGTGAGCCTGGAGCCCTTTGGGTAACGGGTGCTTTTATTAGACCAAGATCGATCGGGTTTCGGCCCGTATTGTGTGGTGACTCTGGATAACTTTGTGCTGATCGCATGGCCACGAGCCGGCGACGTTTCTTTCAAGTGTCTGCCTTATCAACTTTCGATGGTAGGTTACTTGCTTACCATGGTTGTTACGGGTAACGGAGAATCAGGGTTCGATTCCGGAGAGGGAGCCTGAGAAACGGCTACCACATCCAAGGAAGGCAGCAGGCGCGCAAATTACCCACTCCCGGCACGGGGAGGTAGTGACGAAAAATAACAATACGGGACTCTTTTGAGGCCCCGTAATTGAAATGAGTACACTCTAAATCCTTTAACGAGGATCAATTGGAGGGCAAGTCTGGTGCCAGCAGCCGCGGTAATTCCAGCTCCAATAGCGTATACTAAAGCTGCTGCGGTTAAAAAGCTCGTAGTTGGATCTCAGTTCCAGACGAGTAGTGCATCTACCCGATGCGACGGCTCGGACTGAACATCATGCCGGTTCTTTCTTGGTGCACTTCATTGTGTGCCTCGAGATGGCCGGTGCTTTTACTTTGAAAAAATTAGAGTGCTCAACGCAGGCGAGTCGCCTGAATAAACTTGCATGGAATAATAGAACAAGACCTCGTTTCTGTTCTGTTGGTTTTTGGAATACGAGGTAATGATTAAGAGGGACGGACGGGGGCATTCGTATTGCGGCGCTAGAGGTGAAATTCTTGGACCGTCGCAAGACGAACTACTGCGAAAGCATTTGCCAAGAATGTTTTCATTGATCAAGAACGAAAGTCAGAGGTTCGAAGGCGATCAGATACCGCCCTAGTTCTGACCATAAACGATGCCAACCAGCGATCCGCCTGAGTTACTCAAATGACTCGGCGGGCAGCTTCCGGGAAACCAAAGTATTTGGGTTCCGGGGGAAGTATGGTTGCAAAGCTGAAACTTAAAGGAATTGACGGAAGGGCACCACCAGGAGTGGAGCCTGCGGCTTAATTTGACTCAACACGGGAAAACTTACCCGGCCCGGACACTGGGAGGATTGACAGATTGAGAGCTCTTTCTTGATTCGGTGGATGGTGGTGCATGGCCGTTCTTAGTTGGTGGAGCGATTTGTCTGGTTAATTCCGATAACGAACGAGACTCTAGCCTATTAAATAGGTGCGGGGTTCCCAGCACCTTACAACCTTCTTAGAGGGACAAGCGGCTCCTAGCCGCACGAAACAGAGCAATAACAGGTCTGTGATGCCCTTAGATGTCCGGGGCCGCACGCGCGCTACACTGAAGGAAGCAGCGTGTCTTTATCCCTGTCTGAAAAGACTGGGTAACCCGTGGAACTTCTTTCGTGATTGGGATAGGGGCTTGCAATTGTTCCCCTTGAACGAGGAATTCCCAGTAAGCGCGAGTCATAAGCTCGCGTTGATTACGTCCCTGCCCTTTGTACACACCGCCCGTCGCTACTACCGATTGAATGATTTAGTGAGGTCTTCGGACCGATGTCCGGCGCGGCCTTTCGGTTGCGCCGGTCTGTTGGAAAGATGACCAAACTTGATCATTTAGAGGAAGTAAAAGTCGTAACAAGGTTTCCGTAGGTGAACCTGCGGAAGGATCATTAACGGATTGTGAAGGGTGAGCGCCTCAGCTGCGTCTGCGCCCGACACTTTCTGCCGCTGACCCCGTTTGGACGCGGGGTCGGCTTTTCCCCACGGGGCTGCCTGAATGTGGAGCGGCACCCCGTGACAAATTGTTGCGCCCAGCGGACGCCAACACCGCGACCTTGGACGGTCGGCCAGGTGGCGGACGCGGGTACAAACGGCGCAACGCACTCATAGGTCGGCTTTCGACCCGCCACTGCACCGTGGCTCGAAGCGCTCGAAATGCGCGACCCGACCGCTGCGGGACCGCCTAGTACTGTAAACAGGAGCGGCGGAGCGCGAACGGCGAGTCGTGGTTACGTCGGTAGAAGGCGAGGCTGCGCGTTCCCGAAACGCCAGCCGAGTGCCCTCCCGACCGTTCGAGCGTGCAAGAACGAGACCCGACAATCGCGCGGCGACTGCCAAGTACGAGAGGAACGGCACAAGCGTCGGCGGTCGGTCAAGGAACTGGCGATGTGACGGGTCCGCTGTGCACCAGTGCATACCGTCCCGCCGTCCGCGGCAAGCGCCTCCGCGTCCTCGGGTGACGGAGGCTGCCGGTCGGTTCTTGCAGGCGAGGGATCTCGCTGGCACCGGTTCGCGTTGACGCGCGGCCGGTCATGGCACGGCGATGCGACGGCCGAGGTGCGCAGTACTCGATGGAGGAACCGCACGCTCCGATGACCGTCCCGCCCTCCGCGGCGTATGCGTACCGACCGTAATGGTTGCAGCAGCGCCGGCCGGCTTTTGAATTCGCCACACGAAACACGGTGCGAGATCGCGGTTAGGGGAGCGTCGACGTTGCCAGGCGTTTTGCTTGCTGCCGAGGGAAAGGCGGCACGGCCACGTCGCGCTCGTCGCGATTAGCGGGTCTGCGCGCTTTGGGAAGGTGCCGCAACGACTTGCCGAAAGAGGAAGCACGGAAGAACGAGGGACTTGGACGTCCCGACAATTGAACGCACTTGCGGCCAGGCCCTTGCTGGCTTCGTTCTTCCGCCTCGAGTAGGCTCGTACGCGGCTCCGGCGCCGAAAGTGGTCCTTGGCACCGACTTCGGTGGACGTGGGAAGTGCCGCGCAAGTACGGCGCGCCTGGCTCCACCTGTTGGCTAAAGTAGGCAGCCGGATCGGCATTTTGGTGTGCGGTGGCAAACCGTGGATGCGAAAAAAGCTTGTGCGATTTCGTGGAACAAAAAGCGGGGGTCCCCCTTTTTATGCGGAGGAGACCGACCCGCCCGCCGTGGTGAACCGCGACGCCACGGTAAAAACGGGAGAGGCTTGTCGATGGGACCGTGCATCCCGCGCTCCACGGAGGCCGGGAGGCGGCCGCCCGAGGAAATGTGTAGCCGTCGAGGCCCGCATCTGCGTGCACTCTTATCCAAATGGGTGTACCGCAGGCATTTTCTGGTTAGGCGGGCCAATGAGAGCG
>NW_027464800.1:120000-132500 GCF_043290135.1 Rhipicephalus microplus
TGCATTCGCCCCGGCAGACGCGGTTTTTGCGCCGCCCCGGCTGACGCGGTTTTTGCCGCCCCGGCTGACGCAGTTCGGACTTAGCACTTTTCGGCTGTGCCTGGCTGGCGGCCCACTCACTCGATCGCCATGTCTGTTTGCCACAGTTTTCCCGGTGGTGCCGCACCCGGGCTCGCCCCGGCTGACGCGGTTTCGTGCCGCCCCGGCAGACGCGGTTTTCGCGCCGCCCCGGCTGACGCGGTTTCGTGCCGCCCCGGCAGACGCGGTTTTTTGCCGCCCCGGCTGACGCAGTTCGGACTTGGCACTTTTTGGCTGAGCCTTGCTGGCGGCCCACTCACTCGATCGCCATGTCTGTTTGCCACAGTTTTCCCGGTGGTGCCGCACCCGGGCTCGCCCCGGCAGACGCGTTTTTTTTTTCTTTCGCCCCGGCTGACGCAGTTTTCGCGCCGCCCCGGCAGACGCGGTTTTCGCGCCGCCCCGGCAGACGCGGTTTTTTGCGCCGCCCCGGCTGACGCAGTTCGGACTTGGCACTTTTTGGCTGAGCCTGGCTGGCGGCCCACTCACTCGATCGCCATGTCTGTTTGCCACAGTTTTCCCGGTGGTGCCGCACCCGGGCTCGCCCCGGCTGACGCAGTTTTCGCGCCGCCCCGGCTGACGCGGTTTCGTGCCGCCCCGGCAGACGCGGTTTTTTGCGCCGCCCCGGCTGACGCGGTTTTTTGCCGCCCCGGCTGACGCAGTTCGGACTTGGCACTTTTCGGCTGTGCCTGGCTGGCGGCCCACTCACTCGATCGCCATGTCTGTTTGCCACAGTTTTCCCGGTGGTGCCGCACCCGGGCTCGCCCCGGCAGACGCGTTTTTTTTTTTTCTTTCGCCCCGGCTGACGCAGTTTTCGCGCCGCCCCGGCTGACGCGGTTTCGTGCCGCCCCGGCTGACGCGGTTTTTGCCGCCCCGGCTGACGCAGTTCGGACTTAGCACTTTTTGGCTGAGCCTGGCTGGTGGCCCACTCACTCGATCGCCATGTCTGTTAGCCACAGTTTTCCCGGTGGTGCCGCACCCGGGCTCGCCCCGGCTGACGCAGTTTTCGCGCCGCCCCGGCTGACGCGGTTTCGTGCCGCCCCGGCAGACGCGGTTTTCGCGCCGCCCCGGCTGACGCGGTTTTTGCCGCCCCGGCTGACGCAGTTCGGACTTAGCACTTTTCGGCTGTGCCTGGCTGGCGGCCCACTCACTCGATCGCCATGTCTGTTTGCCACAGTTTTCCCGGTGGTGCCGCACCCGGGCTCGCCCCGGCTGACGCAGTTTTCGCGCCGCCCCGGCTGACGCGGTTTCGTGCCGCCCCGGCAGACGCGGTTTTCGCGCCGCCCCGGCTGACGCGGTTTCGTGCCGCCCCGGCAGACGCGGTTTTTTGCCGCCCCAGCTGACGCAGTTCGGACTTAGCACTTTTTGGCTGAGCCTTGCTGGCGGCCCACTCACTCGATCGCCATGTCTGTTTGCCACAGTTTTCCCGGTGGTGCCGCACCCGGGCTCGCCCCGGCAGACGCGTTTTTTTTTTTCTTTCGCCCCGGCTGACGCAGTTTTCGCGCCGCCCCGGCAGACGCGGTTTTCGCGCCGCCCCGGCAGACGCGGTTTTTTGCGCCGCCCCGGCTGACGCGGTTTTTTGCCGCCCCGGCTGACGCAGTTCGGACTTGGCACTTTTTGGCTGAGCCTGGCTGGCGGCCCACTCACTCGATCGCCATGTCTGTTTGCCACAGTTTTCCCGGTGGTGCCGCACCCGGGCTCGCCCCGGCTGACGCAGTTTTCGCGCCGCCCCGGCTGACGCGGTTTCGTGCCGCCCCGGCAGACGCGGTTTTTTGCGCCGCCCCGGCTGACGCGGTTTTTTGCCGCCCCGGCTGACACGGTTCGGACTTTGCACTTTTCGGCTGTGCCTGGCTGGCGGCCCACTCACTCGATCGCCATGTCTGTTTGCCACAGTTTTCCCGGTGGTGCCGCACCCGGGCTCGCCCCGGCAGACGCGTTTTTTTTTTTTTTTTCTTTCGCCCCGGCTGACGCAGTTTTCGCGCCGCCCCGGCTGACGCGGTTTCGTGCCGCCCCGGCAGACGCGGTTTTTTGCGCCGCCCCGGCTGACGTGGTTTTTGCCGCCCCGGCTGACGCAGTTCGGACTTTGCACTTTTTGGCTGAGCCTGGCTGGCGGCCCACTCACTCGATCGCCATGTCTGTTTGCCACAGTTTTCCCGGTGGTGCCGCACCCGGGCTCGCCCCGGCAGACGCGTTTTTTTTTTTTCCTTCGCCCCGGCAGACGTGGTTCCCCCCCCCCCCCTCCGTCTTTCTTTTTGTTTTTTTTTTTTCGCCGCGGCTGAAGTGGATTTTTCGGTGCCTCGACGCCCCGGTAGTCGCGGTTTTTCCGTTTCCGCACGGCCCCGGCTGACGCTGCTCGGTCACAGTCGCCTTTTGTGGTGATTGCAGACTTCTTGAGCGCGGGTGTTTTTTTTTTTTGTTGTTGTTGTTGTTTTATTACGCATTCGCTCCAGCAGACGCTGTTTAGACTTTTTGTTTCCTCTTTTATCCTGCGACGAGGTGACGAGGTTTATTCGGTGCCCCGCCGCCCCGGCTGAAGTGATTTTTCCTGTCCCGTGCCGCCCCGGCTGACGCGGTTGGGACTTCGCGTTTGTTCGGCCGCCACGGGTTTTGGCGCACTCGCTCGGTTGCTTGTTGTTGCCACTTGTTGCGAACCCAGGTTTCTTGAGCGAGCGCGGGCGTTTTTTCTTCCTTTCTTTCTTTGTTCTATGTGTTAGCGAATCGGCCTTTAATATCACACGAGGACTCACAACCAACAATTTTCAGTTTGAAGTGTAAAAAATCTGCAGGTGTTGACGTAACTGACTTGCCCCGTACCCTTGAGTACATCCATGAAGTTCTCGTAGTACTACTAAATCGCATTATTCCAAGTGGAGAAATTCCCATAAACTTGCAAACCTCTACACGAAAATCGGTGCGCGTGATAAAGTTGAAAATTATCGTCCGATATCAAATGTGCCTTCTATAACACAAATTCTAGGAAAAAAAAAAAAAAAACACTTGTTCGCCGTTTTCTGCGCCGTGACTGGCAGCACTCCGGCGAAGCGAAACGGGGTCGATTCGAGCACGATATCGGCGTCTTTCGACGTGCTCGCCGGCGACCGTCGCACGAGTACGTCGCACGAGCGCGTCTGCCGGGGCGCCGTTTGCGAAGCCGACGCAAAAGTGGGAACCGCCGCTCGGATGATCGCCGCTTTCGGCAGAGTGAGTGTTGGCACTCCGGGGAAGCGAAACAGCGTGAATGCGCCCACGAAATCGGCGTATTTTGAAGTGCCCGCCGGCGACCGTCGCACGAGTACGGTAAACCGCGTCAGCCGGGGCGTAGTTCGGGACGCCGACGAAAAAGTGGGAAGCGCAACTCGGATCTTCGCCGTTTTTGCAGGAGTGAGTGGCGGCCCTCCTGCGAGACCAAGAAGCATCGATTCGTGCACGAATTCGGCGCCTTTCGACGTGATCGCCGGCGACCGTCGCTCGAGTAGGGCAAACCGCGTCTGCCGGGGCGGGCTTCGGGACGCCGATGCGAAAGTGGGAAACGCTGCTCGGATGTTCGCCGTTTTTGGCCGAGTGAGTGCTGGCACACGGGCGAAGCCAAACGGGGCCGATTACGGCACGATATCGGCGTCTTTCGACGTGCCCGCCGGCGACCGTCGCACGAGTACGGTAAACCGCGTCAGCCCGGGCGGAGTTCGGGACGCCGATGCGAAAGTGGAGAACGCCGCTCGGATCTTCGCCGTTTTTGGAGGAGTGAGTGGCGGCACTCCGGAGAAGCCAAGGAGCGCCAATTAGCGCACGATATCGGCGTCTTTCGACGCGCTCGCCGGCGACCGTCGCACGAGTAGGGCAAACCGCGTCTGCCGGGGCGGGGTTTACGACGCCGACGCAAAAGTGGGAACCGCCGCTCGGATGTTGGCCGTTTTTGGCAGAGTGAGTGCTGGCACTCCGGCGACGCGAAAGAGCGCGAATGCGCCCACGAAAGTGGCGTATTTGGACGTGCGTGACGGCGACCGCTGCAGGAGTACGAAAAACCACGTCAGCCGGGGCGAGCGACACACGGCGGTCTGGGTGCTTATCGCTGCTATTATAGGGGCACCCCGGCAGACGCAGAAAAAAAAAAAAAAAATTTTCGACCTTCTTTTTTGCTGGTCGAGCTCGGGTAACCCAGGTCGCAATGGGAGCCGCGCACGAAAGCGGCGTCGCGAGACGCGTTCGCGGTCGCTAGTCGCACGAGCTCGGCAACCGCGTCAGCCGGCGCGGAGTTCGGGATGCCGACGGCTAAGTGGGTACCGCTGCTCGGATGTTCGCCGTTTTTGGCCGAGTGAGTGCTGGCACTCCGGTGAAGCCAAGGAGCGCCAATTCGTGCACGATATCGGCGTCTTTCGACGTGCCCGCCGGCCACCGCCGCACGAGTACGGCAAACCGCGTCTGCCGGGGCGGGGTTCGCGACGCGTACGCAATAGTGGGAACCGTCGCTCGGATGTTCGTCGTCTTTGGCCGAGCGAGTGCTGGCACTCCGGCGAAGCGAAACGGGGCCGATTCGGGCACGATATCGGCGTATTTCGACGTGCTCGCCGGCGACCGTCGCACGAGTACGGCAAAGCGCGTCTGCCGGGGCGAGGTTTGCGACGCCGACGAAAAAGTGGGAAGCGCCGCTCGGATCTTCGCCGTTTTTGCAGGAGTGAGTGGCGGCCCTCCTGCGAGACCAAGAAGCATCGACTCGCGCACGATATCGGTGTCTTTCGACGTGCCCGCCGGCCACCGCCGCACGAGTACGGCAAACCGCGTATGCCGGGGCGGGGTTGGCGACGCCGACGCAAAAGTGGGAACCGCCACTAGGATGTTCGCCGTTTTTGGCAGAGTGAGTGCTGGCACTCCGGCGAAGCGAAAGAGCGCGAATGCGCCCACGAAAGTGGCGTGTTTGGACGTGCTTGACGACGACCACCGCAGGAAAACGAAAAACCACGTCAGCCGGGGCGAGCGACCCATGGCGGTCTGGGTGCTTATCGCTGCTATTATAGGGGCACCCCGGCAGACGCAAAAAAAAAAAAAAAAATTTTTTTCGACATTCTTTTTTGCTCGTCGACCTCGGGTGACCCAGGTCGCAGTGGGAGCCGCGCACGAAAGCGGCGTCGCGAGACGGCTTCGCGGTCGCTAGTCGCACGAGCTCGGCAACCGCGTCTGCCGGGGCGGAGTTCGGGACGCCGACGGCTAAGTGGGAACCGCCGCTCGGATGTTCGCCGTTTGTGGCCGAGTGAGTGCTGGCACTCCGGCGAAGCCAAACGGGGCCGATTCCGGCACGATATCGGCGTCTTTCTACGTGCTCGCCGGCGACCGTCGCACGAGTACGGCAAAGTGCGTCTGCCGGGGCGGGGTTTGCGACGCGTACGCAATAGTGAGAACCGTCGCTCGGATGTTCGTCGTCTTTCGCCGAGCCAGTGCTGGCAATCCGGCGAAGCCGAACGGAGCCGATTCGGGCACGATATCGGCGTCTTTCCACGTGCTCGCCGGCGACCGTCGCACGAGTACGGTAAACCGCGTCAGCCGGGGCGGAGTTCGGGACGCCGATGCGAAAGTGGGAAGCGCCGCTCGGATCTTCGCCGTTTTTGGAGGAGTCAGTGGCGGCACTCCGGTGAAGCCAAGGTGCGCCAATTCGCGCACGATATCGGCGTCTTTCGACGTGCCCGCCGGCCACCGTCGCACGAGTACGGCAAACCTCGTCTGCCGGGGCGGGGTTTGCGACGCCGACGCAAAAGTGGGAACCGCCGCTCGGATGTTCGCCGTTTTTGGCAGAGTGAGTGCTGGCACTCCGGCGAAGCGAAAGAGCGCGAATGCGCCCACGAAAGTGGCGTGTTTGGACGTGCTTGACGACGACCACCGCAGGAAAACGAAAAACCACGTCAGCCGGGGCGAGCGACCCATGGCGGTCTGGGTGCTTATCGCTGCTATTATAGGGGCACCCCGGCAGACGCAAAAAAAAAAAAAAATTTTTTTCGACATTCTTTTTTGCTCGTCGACCTCGGGTGACCCAGGTCGCAGTGGGAGCCGCGCACGAAAGCGGCGTCGCGAGACGGCTTCGCGGTCGCTAGTCGCACGAGCTCGGCAACCGCGTCTGCCGGGGCGGAGTTCGGGACGCCGACGGCTAAGTGGGAACCGCCGCTCGGATGTTCGCCGTTTGTGGCCGAGTGAGTGCTGGCACTCCGGCGAAGCCAAACGGGGCCGATTCCGGCACGATATCGGCGTCTTTCTACGTGCTCGCCGGCGACCGTCGCACGAGTACGGCAAAGTGCGTCTGCCGGGGCGGGGTTTGCGACGCGTACGCAATAGTGAGAACCGTCGCTCGGATGTTCGTCGTCTTTCGCCGAGCCAGTGCTGGCACTCCGGCGAAGCCGAACGGAGCCGATTCGGGCACGATATCGGCGTCTTTCCACGTGCTCGCCGGCGACCGTCGCACGAGTACGGTAAACCGCGTCAGCCGGGGCGGAGTTCGGGACGCCGATGCGAAAGTGGGAAGCGCCGCTCGGATCTTCGCCGTTTTTGGAGGAGTCAGTGGCGGCACTCCGGTGAAGCCAAGGTGCGCCAATTCGCGCACGATATCGGCGTCTTTCGACGTGCCCGCCGGCCACCGTCGCACGAGTACGGCAAACCTCGTCTGCCGGGGCGGGGTTTGCGACGCCGACGCAAAAGTGGGAACCGCCGCTCGGATGTTCGCCGTTTTTGGCAGAGTGAGTGCTGGCACTCCGGCGAAGCGAAAGAGCGTGAATGCGCCCACGAAAGTAGCGTATTTGGACGTGCTTGACGGCGACCGCCGCAGGAGTACGAAAAACCACGTCAGCCGGGGCGAGCGACCCACGGCGGTCTGGGTGCTTATCGCTGCTATTATAGGGGCACCCCGGCAGACGCAGAAAGAAAAAAAAAATGGGGACATGGCGTGCGTCACCGTGCGGCTTCGCAGCGTTGCCGAAGTCGCCGAGCCCTTCGACTGAGCCGAACGGCGGACAGGGAACGTTGGTCGGCCGTTCTAACCTGTCGGTGCCACGCCGAGACGTCGTTAAGGAAAACCGCGTCGTGGGCCTCTACGACGCCGTCGAGTCGTTGTACGTTTGGTGTCCAGCGTGTCGGCGGCGAGTAGCGGACACGTCGTTCACGACTTCGGTCTTTCGCAGTCGACGCGAACTTGCGGAGAGTCGTGGTGCCTCACGTTTTCGGCAGAAACCGCGGCGGAATTTTCCCGTGCGTGCGCGCACGACCTCGGTGCTGTGCCGTCAGCGTAGTGTTGCACAAACTCGTGGCCTACCCAAGGTGCGGTACGTTTGCGGCCGTATCCTCGGTGGGAATTTCGTGAGTAGGGTCGCAAATTCTACGACCTCGGCGGGTTTGAGAGCGACGTAGACTTGTGGCACGCTCAACATGCCACACGTTTCGGGGCACACCCGCGGTGAAATTTTCTCGAGTACGCTCGTATTAGGGCCCAAGGAGGTCTGGGTACTTATCGCTGCTATTATGTGGGGGTTCTCGTGAGCGGCGTACGCGAAAGCGACCGGGTGTCTGATATGCGGCGGGCTTCGGCCTCGTCAAGCGTGTCCTCGGGTCTGCTCCAGGGGAATCCACGGCAGTCGTCTGCAGCCTCATCCGCTTGATGCGTTAGGGGCTGGTTGTCGGACGGTGCCGTTTTACCACGATATCGAGGTGTGTTCCGTGTCGTCCTCGGGCGATTCAGATGCGAAAGCGCCGAAGACGCGGGCGTGACCCGTCGTCTGGCGGCTTTGCAGTCTCGGCTCCGTTGCTAGTTCCGGCCGGTCCACCGACAGTGCAGCGGGCTTGGGCAACCCGCACGGCGCGACCGAGTCGATGCAACGAAAAAGAGCGAGCATGAACGTGCTTCTTGCCGCACGGCTCCCACTCGTCTTTCGGGAAGGTTGTGCCGTAGCGAGCTCGAACGCCGTCATCTCGGAGTGCAAAATAAGCGTGTTGGGGCGCCTGAAGGTGGCCTCCGCCGCACACAGACTGCGTCCGGCCCGCCGAGGGCGAGGACGGACGCGCAGTCGAACGATTACCTGGTTGATCCTGCCAGTAATCATATGCTTGTCTCAAAGATTAAGCCATGCATGTCTAAGTACATGCCGAAATAAGGCGAAACCGCGAATGGCTCATTAAATCAGTTATGGTTCCTTAGATCGTTTCTTCCTACTTGGATAACTGTGGCAATTCTAGAGCTAATACATGCAGTGAGCCTGGAGCCCTTTGGGTAACGGGTGCTTTTATTAGACCAAGATCGATCGGGTTTCGGCCCGTATTGTGTGGTGACTCTGGATAACTTTGTGCTGATCGCATGGCCACGAGCCGGCGACGTTTCTTTCAAGTGTCTGCCTTATCAACTTTCGATGGTAGGTTACTTGCTTACCATGGTTGTTACGGGTAACGGAGAATCAGGGTTCGATTCCGGAGAGGGAGCCTGAGAAACGGCTACCACATCCAAGGAAGGCAGCAGGCGCGCAAATTACCCACTCCCGGCACGGGGAGGTAGTGACGAAAAATAACAATACGGGACTCTTTTGAGGCCCCGTAATTGAAATGAGTACACTCTAAATCCTTTAACGAGGATCAATTGGAGGGCAAGTCTGGTGCCAGCAGCCGCGGTAATTCCAGCTCCAATAGCGTATACTAAAGCTGCTGCGGTTAAAAAGCTCGTAGTTGGATCTCAGTTCCAGACGAGTAGTGCATCTACCCGATGCGACGGCTCGGACTGAACATCATGCCGGTTCTTTCTTGGTGCACTTCATTGTGTGCCTCGAGATGGCCGGTGCTTTTACTTTGAAAAAATTAGAGTGCTCAACGCAGGCGAGTCGCCTGAATAAACTTGCATGGAATAATAGAACAAGACCTCGTTTCTGTTCTGTTGGTTTTTGGAATACGAGGTAATGATTAAGAGGGACGGACGGGGGCATTCGTATTGCGGCGCTAGAGGTGAAATTCTTGGACCGTCGCAAGACGAACTACTGCGAAAGCATTTGCCAAGAATGTTTTCATTGATCAAGAACGAAAGTCAGAGGTTCGAAGGCGATCAGATACCGCCCTAGTTCTGACCATAAACGATGCCAACCAGCGATCCGCCTGAGTTACTCAAATGACTCGGCGGGCAGCTTCCGGGAAACCAAAGTATTTGGGTTCCGGGGGAAGTATGGTTGCAAAGCTGAAACTTAAAGGAATTGACGGAAGGGCACCACCAGGAGTGGAGCCTGCGGCTTAATTTGACTCAACACGGGAAAACTTACCCGGCCCGGACACTGGGAGGATTGACAGATTGAGAGCTCTTTCTTGATTCGGTGGATGGTGGTGCATGGCCGTTCTTAGTTGGTGGAGCGATTTGTCTGGTTAATTCCGATAACGAACGAGACTCTAGCCTATTAAATAGGTGCGGGGTTCCCAGCACCTTACAACCTTCTTAGAGGGACAAGCGGCTCCTAGCCGCACGAAACAGAGCAATAACAGGTCTGTGATGCCCTTAGATGTCCGGGGCCGCACGCGCGCTACACTGAAGGAAGCAGCGTGTCTTTATCCCTGTCTGAAAAGACTGGGTAACCCGTGGAACTTCTTTCGTGATTGGGATAGGGGCTTGCAATTGTTCCCCTTGAACGAGGAATTCCCAGTAAGCGCGAGTCATAAGCTCGCGTTGATTACGTCCCTGCCCTTTGTACACACCGCCCGTCGCTACTACCGATTGAATGATTTAGTGAGGTCTTCGGACCGATGTCCGGCGCGGCCTTTCGGTTGCGCCGGTCTGTTGGAAAGATGACCAAACTTGATCATTTAGAGGAAGTAAAAGTCGTAACAAGGTTTCCGTAGGTGAACCTGCGGAAGGATCATTAACGGATTGTGAAGGGTGAGCGCCTCAGCTGCGTCTGCGCCCGACACTTTCTGCCGCTGACCCCGTTTGGACGCGGGGTCGGCTTTTCCCCACGGGGCTGCCTGAATGTGGAGCGGCACCCCGTGACAAATTGTTGCGCCCAGCGGACGCCAACACCGCGACCTTGGACGGTCGGCCAGGTGGCGGACGCGGGTACAAACGGCGCAACGCACTCATAGGTCGGCTTTCGACCCGCCACTGCACCGTGGCTCGAAGCGCTCGAAATGCGCGACCCGACCGCTGCGGGACCGCCTAGTACTGTAAACAGGAGCGGCGGAGCGCGAACGGCGAGTCGTGGTTACGTCGGTAGAAGGCGAGGCTGCGCGTTCCCGAAACGCCAGCCGAGTGCCCTCCCGACCGTTCGAGCGTGCAAGAACGAGACCCGACAATCGCGCGGCGACTGCCAAGTACGAGAGGAACGGCACAAGCGTCGGCGGTCGGTCAAGGAACTGGCGATGTGACGGGTCCGCTGTGCACCAGTGCATACCGTCCCGCCGTCCGCGGCAAGCGCCTCCGCGTCCTCGGGTGACGGAGGCTGCCGGTCGGTTCTTGCAGGCGAGGGATCTCGCTGGCACCGGTTCGCGTTGACGCGCGGCCGGTCATGGCACGGCGATGCGACGGCCGAGGTGCGCAGTACTCGATGGAGGAACCGCACGCTCCGATGACCGTCCCGCCCTCCGCGGCGTATGCGTACCGACCGTAATGGTTGCAGCAGCGCCGGCCGGCTTTTGAATTCGCCACACGAAACACGGTGCGAGATCGCGGTTAGGGGAGCGTCGACGTTGCCAGGCGTTTTGCTTGCTGCCGAGGGAAAGGCGGCACGGCCACGTCGCGCTCGTCGCGATTAGCGGGTCTGCGCGCTTTGGGAAGGTGCCGCAACGACTTGCCGAAAGAGGAAGCACGGAAGAACGAGGGACTTGGACGTCCCGACAATTGAACGCACTTGCGGCCAGGCCCTTGCTGGCTTCGTTCTTCCGCCTCGAGTAGGCTCGTACGCGGCTCCGGCGCCGAAAGTGGTCCTTGGCACCGACTTCGGTGGACGTGGGAAGTGCCGCGCAAGTACGGCGCGCCTGGCTCCACCTGTTGGCTAAAGTAGGCAGCCGGATCGGCATTTTGGTGTGCGGTGGCAAACCGTGGATGCGAAAAAAGCTTGTGCGATTTCGTGGAACAAAAAGCGGGGGTCCCCCTTTTTATGCGGAGGAGACCGACCCGCCCGCCGTGGTGAACCGCGACGCCACGGTAAAAACGGGAGAGGCTTGTCGATGGGACCGTGCATCCCGCGCTCCACGGAGGCCGGGAGGCGGCCGCCCGAGGAAATGTGTAGCCGTCGAGGCCCGCATCTGCGTGCACTCTTATCCAAATGGGTGTACCGCAGGCATTTTCTGGTTAGGCGGGCCAATGAGAGCGAGCACACAACGATACCTACGGGTCCGGCTTGGAGAACCGGCTTCGACGCCTCCCGAGTATTTATAGAGGGGTGGACCACGAAAGCACTCGCAAGTAGCGGAAGCGAAACGCCGTCCGAAACACACCGTTTGCTCGATTTGCGGCAGCCGAAAAAGGCGCGGCAGAGTTTTGGAGTCCAAGCGTGCGCTGAAAAGCGCCCTTCTTGGCCACTGTTTGGCCGAGTGCCAGAAACGTTTGGTTTTGACTGTACGGAATTGAACAAACACTTTTTCACGACTCTAAGCGGTGGATCACTCGGTTCTCGGGTCGATGAAGAACGCAGCCAGCTGCGAGACTTGGTGTGAATTGCAGGACACACTGAGCACTGATTCTTTGAACGCACATTGCGGCCTTGGGTCTTCCCTTGGCTTCGTCTGTCTGAGGGTCGGATCACATATCAAGAGAGCCTTCGGCGCACAAGGGAACGTGAGCCGTCGACTCGTTTTGACCGCGTCGGCAACACGGACAGCACGCTGAACACCTCACAGCGAGCGCCAACAGCGGCCACTCAAGGGCGAGACGGTGGCGACCGTCGTGCCAGAGCCCAACCGAAACGGGGGCGACCGACTGCATTGAGGATGTGGCACCTCGTTGAGACCGCCGCAGGACTTCGAGTCGGAAGGAAGCCTGCAGGGAAAGTGCGGTCGAGGTTGCGTACTCCTCTCTGCGACCGGGCGCGCAAGAGCTGCGAGAGCCACGGACGCGCAACTTTAACGCACGGTAAACACGAGGAGCGAAAGCCGGCCAGCAAAGCTTCTCCAGCCGTGCGCAAAGTGCGCGAGATCGCAGCCTTGCGTTGCGCTTGTTGCCCTCGAAGTAAGCAGGGTGTCCCGTAGACCGGGCGCTCGAACACGCTGCGGGGCCGTGCCTCCTCCAGGCTTTGCCGCGCGAACAGGGAACGTTCGCGCGCAAAGCGCAGGGAGGTGAGGAGGCTGCGCCCGACGTTTGCGGTTCGCTGCGTACGCGGTTGATGCGGAGAGCACGGCGCGACGACTTGCCGCGAAGCGGAAAAAGTCTCCCGCACGAGTTGGCGAAACGTTGGCGAAGCTTAAGGCGTTCTCGTCGTAGTCCGCCGTCGGTC
>NW_027464800.1:137500-142500 GCF_043290135.1 Rhipicephalus microplus
CCAAATTTGCACTTTTAGTCACGTCCGAGACGTTGAACACAGCAGAAGTACAAGCTGCCATAAAAAAAAGGATAGACCCACAGGAGCTCGGGTTAAGTGACCCAGAAATGCGAGAGGGGAAGCGAGGAATGGTAGTGTCAACCTCGTCAAAAGAAGGATTAAAAAACCTAGAAAACCTCATGGAAAACGACCCAGAACTCAGAGCAAGAATGAAAACGCAGAGGCCAAAAAGTAAGAAACCAGAATTAAAGATTATTGGCATAGATGAAGAACTCACATCTGAGGAAATAATTCGGAAACTCATTTCACAGAATAGATTAACATGTACAGAAGAAGATATAAAAATAGTAACCACATGGCAAGGTAAAGAAGGAAAAACGGTAATCGTAAGCTTGGAATACAGAGCTTGGAGACAATTGCAAGGTAAAGAGCAATTAAACATCGGATGGAATAGGTGCCGAGTATTCGACAATACTTATGTTCCAAGATGCACCTTCTGTGCTAAATACGGCCACACACAAAAATGGTGTAGATCTCAGACGCCGCGATGCACTGAGTGTAGTGGCAGACATCACTACAAAGAATGCAGAGTTGAAGATTACCTATGCAGCGCCTGCAAGCAGGACGGGTGGGAACCAGAAATGGTAAGTCATTCCATGATGTCAAGGGCATGCCCTACTTACAAAGCCAGAAGGGAGCAGGAGCTCGACAGAATTCTCCGCCAACTTGAGTTAACAGAACTCTAATTAGACAGGATACGCAAGCGGTATCCAAACGACAACTCCGGGTTTAGACAGTCTTTTCCCTCGTATAAAAAAAAAAAAAAAAAGAAAAGAAGAAAAAAGGAAAAAAAAAAGAAAAGAAATGGTGAATACAAAATTAAATTCAACAGAAAAATTAGAAATGATACAGGTTAACTTAGGCAGGTCCTTTAAGGCGAATCAGAATTTAAGCATTTATCAACAAAGGAGAAATCATCATATTTCATTAGTTCAAGAGCCCTATCACTTAAAAGGTAAAATTATACCATGTTCAATAAAAGATAGAATTATTGCGCATGAGGATAACCCAAAAGTTGGCATCATATTCCACTCAAGGGTAACCAACATATTTCCAGTACAAATAGAAGAGGATTTTATTGCAGTAATAATGAAATTTAAGAACAAACAACTTCTCCTAATCAACTGCTATGCAGCACCTAAGGGGAACATAGAGAACCTACTAACTAAAATAGAGAACGTGATTCAAAAAACACATATAGAGAACATTTTAATAACAGGAGATTTTAATGCAAAAAGCCACAGTTGGGGAGGTGACAAACTAGATGATAGAGGGGAATTAGTTTTAGAGTTTATTATTAAAAATAACTTAAACTTAATAAACGACAAGAACAGTGAACCAACATTCCAAAATTCAAGGGGCAAAAGTTGGATCGATCTATCTATTGTTTCAAACAATTTGATTAGGGAAGTTAAAAATTGGAAGGTTTTAAATGAACCTTCATACAGTGATCATAAATTCATCAAAATAGAAATATTTGAAGAGGCCAAATTACAAATGTTTAAAATAACTAAAACAGGGAAACAAAGAGCATTAACAGATTTACTAAAGATGGATTGGGAATTACAATCACGAAATCTGAATAATGTACAGGAGGTCGAGCATTTAATACAAAAATTTTATAATACATTGGAAAACTTATACAAAAAATATGAAAAACGCATTACCAAGGGAAAAGGTCAAGAGAAAAGCTGGTGGAACCTGGAACTAGAAATACAAAGGAAAAAAGTTAGAGCAATGAAAAGACGGTTCAAAAGAAGTCGAGGGGATATAAGAGAAATCTTTAAAGCTCAATATTATGAAGAACATAAATTATATGTAGAAAATATTGCACAGGCGAAAAAGAAGGATTGGGAAAATTTTTTAGCCAAAGTAACGAGGAATCCTTTTAATATAGGATACAAATTAGCCCGGAATCAAATTAAAAAAGCAGTCATTATAAAAAGCATGATAAAAGAGGACGGTTCATCAACAAATTGTCTTACAGAAACAGTCGACTATATTATAAGTAAATTATATGATTTAGCAGGAGAAAACGAAGTAAACGAAACAAAAGTCGAAGAAGAGGAAATAAACAATGACATTGAAGATGATGGGGAGTTTACGCAACAGGAAGTGGAAGCAATAATTAGGAACCTAAAGAAAGATATCGCACCAGGACCGGACAACTTAACAACGGAATTTATTCAATTAATAAATCAAAAGCAAAATACCTTTTTTGTAAATATATTTAATTGTTGTTTAAAACTAGGATATTTTCCTCAGGACTGGAAAGTATCAAAAATAATATTGATCCCCAAAAAGAAAAGTCAGAATACACCTGCAGATTACCGACCAATTGCAATAAACTCAATATTCGGAAAGATCCTAGAAAGCTTACTCAAAGACCGCATATATCACTTCTTATACAAAAACGAATTATTCCCCAAAAATCAATACGGGTTCAAGCACGATACCTCGACAATTCAGGCATTAGAGAACATAAAGAAAAAATTAGACCAAGCTTCTCTAGATAAAGAGGGAGCTTTGATTATATCAATGGATATCAAAAATGCATTCAACACCATTGATAAAAAAGAAATAATTAAGTACTTAGAAGAAAATAATTGCCCAAAAAATTTAATAAAATTAACCAATGCAATCATGACAAATCGAAAAATCTCGTACAAAAACGAAAACATTCAGAAAATGTATTGCCTAAGAAAAGGATCCCCCCAAGGATCCCCATTAAGTCCATTACTATGGACCATAATGATTACAGAGGTACTGAGGGAAAATTACCCAGAAAAAACATATGTGCAAGCTTTCGCCGACGATATCACAATAATAATTAAAGGAACATCTAAAAGAAAGCTACAAGATAAAGCAAACCAGACATTAAACATAATACAAAAATGGGGCCTCGAAAAAAAGATTGAATTCAATGCAACAAAAACCGAATTTATGGTTATTAAAGGAAAATATTCAAAAAGCCCACCAATACTTAAATTAGGAGACAATAAAATAAGAAAGGTACAGCAAATGAAAATATTAGGAGTAATCTTAGATGAAAACCTGTCTTTCCTTCCGCATTTAGATTATATAAAAGAGAAAGTGTTCGACTTGTCAATTAACTTAAACAAATTTACAGGTAAAAACAGAGGTATTAAAAACAAACAACTTAGGGAAATATATGTAAGGGGAATGGAAAGAATAATAACTTATGCAGGCCCAGTCTGGTATAGAAACATTGGCACCATAATCAAAAGATTGAAATCAATACAACGGAAACCATTAATATCGATAACTAAAGCCTATAAAACAGTTTCAAATAATGCATTAAACGTCTTAGCTAATGTTCCACCAGTACATCTAAAATTAGAAAAAGAGATAGAACTACACAACATTATCAAAAATGGAAAGCAGTTTATTTGGAATGACAAAATTTTCGATGCGGATTCTATTACTAAAAAAATTGACAAATGGAAAATTCATCCGTCTAAAAGATTAAGATTTAAGTTTAATAAAGAACTCAATCAAGAAACAGATTACAAAATTTTTACAGATGGTTCAAGCAATGAAATTGGAGCTGGGTCAGCTTTTGTAGTTATGAAAGAGCAAAAATTATTAGACACCAAACAATATTCATTACCAAAGTACAGTAACAATTTTGAAGCAGAAGCTATGGCTATAACCAAGGCCATAGAATATATTAGTTTACAACAAAATCGAAGCACCTATCATTTGCTGACAGACAGCCTGTCAGTCCTACAGGGGATAAATAATCCAGAAAACCTCAACCCCTATATATTTAAAATTAAGCAACTGCTCCAAAATGCTTCAGTAAACAACCAAATTATTCTAACATACGTAAAAGGACACAGTGGAAACATCGGCAACGACATAGCAGACGAATTGGCAAAAAAGGCAATAAGATTCGGAGAAGAAGTAGGGGTCCAAATTTCTAAGAATTTTATCAAAAAGGAGTTACAAAAAAAATTGTATCACAAATGGGAACAACTTTGGGCCCAAGACAAAATAGCTCGAAAAAGCTATATACACAATTGGATAAAACATATTAATCAGATTCCAAATCAATTTATTGCAAATTATCAGATTTCACAAATTTTAACAGGACATGGACGGTTTCCTCACTATCTGTTCAGGTTCGGGATAAAACAAAACAGAATCTGCCCTTGCAACATGGAAGAAACAGACATAGAGCATTATTTTACGATTTGTAAACTAACCGAAAAATATAGAGCACAGCTGAAGAGATTTTGTGGAGGCCCTGCTCAGGGAAAACGGGAACTTATTGAAAATGTACAGGCCAGGGCGATCCTGGAGGAGATGGTCGATACGATCAATAATAAACTGTAGGGACGTTACAGAGCATTAGGCAAACTGGAAAAAAAAAAAAAAAAAAAAAGAAAATTCCCGGCGGCGATTCCGTCACAAAAAAGAGGGAAAACGAGGCCGATTGCACTGCCACCGTCACCATCACTACGGGGAGGAGAAGTATAAACCCGACCACTTCATCACATTGACACACGCCTCTCCATTTTGGAAAAAAAAAAAAAAAAAAAAAAAAGAAGGACTTCAATGCCAATCGGGTTCAACCTTTCCATGGTTGATAAGTTCGACCGGCAGCTCGCTGGTGGACCATAGGAGAGGTGAAGGGCGATCATGATCGGAGTTCTACTCGCCTCTGCCCTCCCTCCTTTCTCGGGATCAATTGACTGCCATCTGGAAGGACATGGTCTCATCTCTTTGGATTCCAACCGAGATCCACAAGTTGTGGTGAGGACTGAGACCTTCCACATGATGGCATGGCGAGTCAACTGAGGCCTCAAGGACAGGCCATCATGGCGGTTCATAATACTGGCCCTCTCGAGATGGTGACCCTAAAAGGACACAGTAACGGCCACTATTCCTACCCTCTTTAGTGGCATGTTCGTAGC
>NW_027464800.1:147500-160000 GCF_043290135.1 Rhipicephalus microplus
TCGCGCCGCCCCGGCAGACGCGGTTTTTTGCGCCGCCCCGGCTGACGCAGTTCGGACTTGGCACTTTTTGGCTGAGCCTGGCTGGCGGCCCACTCACTCGATCGCCATGTCTGTTTGCCACAGTTTTCCCGGTGGTGCCGCACCCGGGCTCGCCCCGGCTGACGCAGTTTTCGCGCCGCCCCGGCTGACGCGGTTTCGTGCCGCCCCGGCAGACGCGGTTTTTTGCGCCGCCCCGGCTGACGCGGTTTTTTGCCGCCCCGGCTGACGCAGTTCGGACTTGGCACTTTTCGGCTGTGCCTGGCTGGCGGCCCACTCACTCGATCGCCATGTCTGTTTGCCACAGTTTTCCCGGTGGTGCCGCACCCGGGCTCGCCCCGGCAGACGCGTTTTTTTTTTTTTCTTTCGCCCCGGCTGACGCAGTTTTCGCGCCGCCCCGGCTGACGCGGTTTCGTGCCGCCCCGGCAGACGCGGTTTTTTGCGCCGCCCCGGCTGACGCGGTTTTTGCCGCCCCGGCTGACGCAGTTCGGACTTAGCACTTTTTGGCTGAGCCTGGCTGGTGGCCCACTCACTCGATCGCCATGTCTGTTAGCCACAGTTTTCCCGGTGGTGCCGCACCCGGGCTCGCCCCGGCTGACGCAGTTTTCGCGCCGCCCCGGCTGACGCGGTTTCGTGCCGCCCCGGCAGACGCGGTTTTCGCGCCGCCCCGGCTGACGCGGTTTTTGCCGCCCCGGCTGACGCAGTTCGGACTTAGCACTTTTCGGCTGTGCCTGGCTGGCGGCCCACTCACTCGATCGCCATGTCTGTTTGCCACAGTTTTCCCGGTGGTGCCGCACCCGGGCTCGCCCCGGCTGACGCAGTTTTCGCGCCGCCCCGGCTGACGCGGTTTCGTGCCGCCCCGGCAGACGCGGTTTTCGCGCCGCCCCGGCTGACGCGGTTTCGTGCCGCCCCGGCAGACGCGGTTTTTTGCCGCCCCAGCTGACGCAGTTCGGACTTAGCACTTTTTGGCTGAGCCTTGCTGGCGGCCCACTCACTCGATCGCCATGTCTGTTTGCCACAGTTTTCCCGGTGGTGCCGCACCCGGGCTCGCCCCGGCAGACGCGTTTTTTTTTTTCTTTCGCCCCGGCTGACGCAGTTTTCGCGCCGCCCCGGCAGACGCGGTTTTTTGCGCCGCCCCGGCTGACGCGGTTTTTTGCCGCCCCGGCTGACGCAGTTCGGACTTGGCACTTTTTGGCTGAGCCTGGCTGGCGGCCCACTCACTCGATCGCCATGTCTGTTTGCCACAGTTTTCCCGGTGGTGCCGCACCCGGGCTCGCCCCGGCTGACGCAGTTTTCGCGCCGCCCCGGCTGACGCGGTTTCGTGCCGCCCCGGCAGACGCGGTTTTTTGCGCCGCCCCGGCTGACGCGGTTTTTTGCCGCCCCGGCTGACACGGTTCGGACTTTGCACTTTTCGGCTGTGCCTGGCTGGCGGCCCACTCACTCGATCGCCATGTCTGTTTGCCACAGTTTTCCCGGTGGTGCCGCACCCGGGCTCGCCCCGGCAGACGCGTTTTTTTTTTTTTTTTCTTTCGCCCCGGCTGACGCAGTTTTCGCGCCGCCCCGGCTGACGCGGTTTCGTGCCGCCCCGGCAGACGCGGTTTTTTGCGCCGCCCCGGCTGACGTGGTTTTTGCCGCCCCGGCTGACGCAGTTCGGACTTTGCACTTTTTGGCTGAGCCTGGCTGGCGGCCCACTCACTCGATCGCCATGTCTGTTTGCCACAGTTTTCCCGGTGGTGCCGCACCCGGGCTCGCCCCGGCAGACGCGTTTTTTTTTTTTCCTTCGCCCCGGCAGACGTGGTTCCCCCCCCCCCCTCCGTCTTTCTTTTTGTTTTTTTTTTTCGCCGCGGCTGAAGTGGATTTTTCGGTGCCTCGACGCCCCGGTAGTCGCGGTTTTTCCGTTTCCGCACGGCCCCGGCTGACGCTGCTCGGTCACAGTCGCCTTTTGTGGTGATTGCAGACTTCTTGAGCGCGGGTGTTTTTTTTTTTTTGTTGTTGTTGTTGTTTTATTACGCATTCGCTCCAGCAGACGCTGTTTAGACTTTTTGTTTCCTCTTTTATCCTGCGACGAGGTGACGAGGTTTATTCGGTGCCCCGCCGCCCCGGCTGAAGTGATTTTTCCTGTCCCGTGCCGCCCCGGCTGACGCGGTTGGGACTTCGCGTTTGTTCGGCCGCCACGGGTTTTGGCGCACTCGCTCGGTTGCTTGTTGTTGCCACTTGTTGCGAACCCAGGTTTCTTGAGCGAGCGCGGGCGTTTTTTCTTCCTTTCTTTCTTTGTTCTATGTGTTAGCGAATCGGCCTTTAATATCACACGAGGACTCACAACCAACAATTTTCAGTTTGAAGTGTAAAAAATCTGCAGGTGTTGACGTAACTGACTTGCCCCGTACCCTTGAGTACATCCATGAAGTTCTCGTAGTACTACTAAATCGCATTATTCCAAGTGGAGAAATTCCCATAAACTTGCAAACCTCTACACGAAAATCGGTGCGCGTGATAAAGTTGAAAATTATCGTCCGATATCAAATGTGCCTTCTATAACACAAATTCTAGGAAAAAAAAAAAAAAACACTTGTTCGCCGTTTTCTGCGCCGTGACTGGCAGCACTCCGGCGAAGCGAAACGGGGTCGATTCGAGCACGATATCGGCGTCTTTCGACGTGCTCGCCGGCGACCGTCGCACGAGTACGTCGCACGAGCGCGTCTGCCGGGGCGCCGTTTGCGAAGCCGACGCAAAAGTGGGAACCGCCGCTCGGATGATCGCCGCTTTCGGCAGAGTGAGTGTTGGCACTCCGGGGAAGCGAAACAGCGTGAATGCGCCCACGAAATCGGCGTATTTTGAAGTGCCCGCCGGCGACCGTCGCACGAGTACGGTAAACCGCGTCAGCCGGGGCGTAGTTCGGGACGCCGACGAAAAAGTGGGAAGCGCAACTCGGATTTTCGCCGTTTTTGCAGGAGTGAGTGGCGGCCCTCCTGCGAGACCAAGAAGCATCGATTCGTGCACGAATTCGGCGCCTTTCGACGTGATCGCCGGCGACCGTCGCTCGAGTAGGGCAAACCGCGTCTGCCGGGGCGGGCTTCGGGACGCCGATGCGAAAGTGGGAAACGCTGCTCGGATGTTCGCCGTTTTTGGCCGAGTGAGTGCTGGCACTCGGGCGAAGCCAAACGGGGCCGATTACGGCACGATATCGGCGTCTTTCGACGTGCCCGCCGGCGACCGTCGCACGAGTACGGTAAACCGCGTCAGCCCGGGCGGAGTTCGGGACGCCGATGCGAAAGTGGAGAACGCCGCTCGGATCTTCGCCGTTTTTGGAGGAGTGAGTGGCGGCACTCCGGAGAAGCCAAGGAGCGCCAATTAGCGCACGATATCGGCGTCTTTCGACGCGCTCGCCGGCGACCGTCGCACGAGTAGGGCAAACCGCGTCTGCCGGGGCGGGGTTTACGACGCCGACGCAAAAGTGGGAACCGCCGCTCGGATGTTGGCCGTTTTTGGCAGAGTGAGTGCTGGCACTCCGGCGACGCGAAAGAGCGCGAATGCGCCCACGAAAGTGGCGTATTTGGACGTGCGTGACGGCGACCGCTGCAGGAGTACGAAAAACCACGTCAGCCGGGGCGAGCGACACACGGCGGTCTGGGTGCTTATCGCTGCTATTATAGGGGCACCCCGGCAGACGCAGAAAAAAAAAAAATTTTCGACCTTCTTTTTTGCTGGTCGAGCTCGGGTAACCCAGGTCGCAATGGGAGCCGCGCACGAAAGCGGCGTCGCGAGACGCGTTCGCGGTCGCTAGTCGCACGAGCTCGGCAACCGCGTCAGCCGGCGCGGAGTTCGGGATGCCGACGGCTAAGTGGGTACCGCTGCTCGGATGTTCGCCGTTTTTGGCCGAGTGAGTGCTGGCACTCCGGTGAAGCCAAGGAGCGCCAATTCGTGCACGATATCGGCGTCTTTCGACGTGCCCGCCGGCCACCGCCGCACGAGTACGGCAAACCGCGTCTGCCGGGGCGGGGTTCGCGACGCGTACGCAATAGTGGGAACCGTCGCTCGGATGTTCGTCGTCTTTGGCCGAGCGAGTGCTGGCACTCCGGCGAAGCGAAACGGGGCCGATTCGGGCACGATATCGGCGTATTTCGACGTGCTCGCCGGCGACCGTCGCACGAGTACGGCAAAGCGCGTCTGCCGGGGCGAGGTTTGCGACGCCGACGAAAAAGTGGGAAGCGCCGCTCGGATCTTCGCCGTTTTTGCAGGAGTGAGTGGCGGCCCTCCTGCGAGACCAAGAAGCATCGACTCGCGCACGATATCGGTGTCTTTCGACGTGCCCGCCGGCCACCGCCGCACGAGTACGGCAAACCGCGTATGCCGGGGCGGGGTTGGCGACGCCGACGCAAAAGTGGGAACCGCCACTAGGATGTTCGCCGTTTTTGGCAGAGTGAGTGCTGGCACTCCGGCGAAGCGAAAGAGCGCGAATGCGCCCACGAAAGTGGCGTGTTTGGACGTGCTTGACGACGACCACCGCAGGAAAACGAAAAACCACGTCAGCCGGGGCGAGCGACCCATGGCGGTCTGGGTGCTTATCGCTGCTATTATAGGGGCACCCCGGCAGACGCA
Organism: Rhipicephalus microplus; assembly: GCF_043290135.1. Lineage (NCBI taxonomy): Eukaryota > Metazoa > Arthropoda > Arachnida > Ixodida > Ixodidae > Rhipicephalus > Rhipicephalus microplus. The sequence continues at coordinate 152,136 of NW_027464800.1, forward strand.
AAAAAAAAAAAAAAAATTTTTTTTCGACATTCTTTTTTGCTCGTCGACCTCGGGTGACCCAGGTCGCAGTGGGAGCCGCGCACGAAAGCGGCGTCGCGAGACGGCTTCGCGGTCGCTAGTCGCACGAGCTCGGCAACCGCGTCTGCCGGGGCGGAGTTCGGGACGCCGACGGCTAAGTGGGAACCGCCGCTCGGATGTTCGCCGTTTGTGGCCGAGTGAGTGCTGGCACTCCGGCGAAGCCAAACGGGGCCGATTCCGGCACGATATCGGCGTCTTTCTACGTGCTCGCCGGCGACCGTCGCACGAGTACGGCAAAGTGCGTCTGCCGGGGCGGGGTTTGCGACGCGTACGCAATAGTGAGAACCGTCGCTCGGATGTTCGTCGTCTTTCGCCGAGCCAGTGCTGGCAATCCGGCGAAGCCGAACGGAGCCGATTCGGGCACGATATCGGCGTCTTTCCACGTGCTCGCCGGCGACCGTCGCACGAGTACGGTAAACCGCGTCAGCCGGGGCGGAGTTCGGGACGCCGATGCGAAAGTGGGAAGCGCCGCTCGGATCTTCGCCGTTTTTGGAGGAGTCAGTGGCGGCACTCCGGTGAAGCCAAGGTGCGCCAATTCGCGCACGATATCGGCGTCTTTCGACGTGCCCGCCGGCCACCGTCGCACGAGTACGGCAAACCTCGTCTGCCGGGGCGGGGTTTGCGACGCCGACGCAAAAGTGGGAACCGCCGCTCGGATGTTCGCCGTTTTTGGCAGAGTGAGTGCTGGCACTCCGGCGAAGCGAAAGAGCGCGAATGCGCCCACGAAAGTGGCGTGTTTGGACGTGCTTGACGACGACCACCGCAGGAAAACGAAAAACCACGTCAGCCGGGGCGAGCGACCCATGGCGGTCTGGGTGCTTATCGCTGCTATTATAGGGGCACCCCGGCAGACGCAAAAAAAAAAAAAAATTTTTTTCGACATTCTTTTTTGCTCGTCGACCTCGGGTGACCCAGGTCGCAGTGGGAGCCGCGCACGAAAGCGGCGTCGCGAGACGGCTTCGCGGTCGCTAGTCGCACGAGCTCGGCAACCGCGTCTGCCGGGGCGGAGTTCGGGACGCCGACGGCTAAGTGGGAACCGCCGCTCGGATGTTCGCCGTTTGTGGCCGAGTGAGTGCTGGCACTCCGGCGAAGCCAAACGGGGCCGATTCCGGCACGATATCGGCGTCTTTCTACGTGCTCGCCGGCGACCGTCGCACGAGTACGGCAAAGTGCGTCTGCCGGGGCGGGGTTTGCGACGCGTACGCAATAGTGAGAACCGTCGCTCGGATGTTCGTCGTCTTTCGCCGAGCCAGTGCTGGCACTCCGGCGAAGCCGAACGGAGCCGATTCGGGCACGATATCGGCGTCTTTCCACGTGCTCGCCGGCGACCGTCGCACGAGTACGGTAAACCGCGTCAGCCGGGGCGGAGTTCGGGACGCCGATGCGAAAGTGGGAAGCGCCGCTCGGATCTTCGCCGTTTTTGGAGGAGTCAGTGGCGGCACTCCGGTGAAGCCAAGGTGCGCCAATTCGCGCACGATATCGGCGTCTTTCGACGTGCCCGCCGGCCACCGTCGCACGAGTACGGCAAACCTCGTCTGCCGGGGCGGGGTTTGCGACGCCGACGCAAAAGTGGGAACCGCCGCTCGGATGTTCGCCGTTTTTGGCAGAGTGAGTGCTGGCACTCCGGCGAAGCGAAAGAGCGTGAATGCGCCCACGAAAGTAGCGTATTTGGACGTGCTTGACGGCGACCGCCGCAGGAGTACGAAAAACCACGTCAGCCGGGGCGAGCGACCCACGGCGGTCTGGGTGCTTATCGCTGCTATTATAGGGGCACCCCGGCAGACGCAGAAAGAAAAAAAAAATGGGGACATGGCGTGCGTCACCGTGCGGCTTCGCAGCGTTGCCGAAGTCGCCGAGCCCTTCGACTGAGCCGAACGGCGGACAGGGAACGTTGGTCGGCCGTTCTAACCTGTCGGTGCCACGCCGAGACGTCGTTAAGGAAAACCGCGTCGTGGGCCTCTACGACGCCGTCGAGTCGTTGTACGTTTGGTGTCCAGCGTGTCGGCGGCGAGTAGCGGACACGTCGTTCACGACTTCGGTCTTTCGCAGTCGACGCGAACTTGCGGAGAGTCGTGGTGCCTCACGTTTTCGGCAGAAACCGCGGCGGAATTTTCCCGTGCGTGCGCGCACGACCTCGGTGCTGTGCCGTCAGCGTAGTGTTGCACAAACTCGTGGCCTACCCAAGGTGCGGTACGTTTGCGGCCGTATCCTCGGTGGGAATTTCGTGAGTAGGGTCGCAAATTCTACGACCTCGGCGGGTTTGAGAGCGACGTAGACTTGTGGCACGCTCAACATGCCACACGTTTCGGGGCACACCCGCGGTGAAATTTTCTCGAGTACGCTCGTATTAGGGCCCAAGGAGGTCTGGGTACTTATCGCTGCTATTATGTGGGGGTTCTCGTGAGCGGCGTACGCGAAAGCGACCGGGTGTCTGATATGCGGCGGGCTTCGGCCTCGTCAAGCGTGTCCTCGGGTCTGCTCCAGGGGAATCCACGGCAGTCGTCTGCAGCCTCATCCGCTTGATGCGTTAGGGGCTGGTTGTCGGACGGTGCCGTTTTACCACGATATCGAGGTGTGTTCCGTGTCGTCCTCGGGCGATTCAGATGCGAAAGCGCCGAAGACGCGGGCGTGACCCGTCGTCTGGCGGCTTTGCAGTCTCGGCTCCGTTGCTAGTTCCGGCCGGTCCACCGACAGTGCAGCGGGCTTGGGCAACCCGCACGGCGCGACCGAGTCGATGCAACGAAAAAGAGCGAGCATGAACGTGCTTCTTGCCGCACGGCTCCCACTCGTCTTTCGGGAAGGTTGTGCCGTAGCGAGCTCGAACGCCGTCATCTCGGAGTGCAAAATAAGCGTGTTGGGGCGCCTGAAGGTGGCCTCCGCCGCACACAGACTGCGTCCGGCCCGCCGAGGGCGAGGACGGACGCGCAGTCGAACGATTACCTGGTTGATCCTGCCAGTAATCATATGCTTGTCTCAAAGATTAAGCCATGCATGTCTAAGTACATGCCGAAATAAGGCGAAACCGCGAATGGCTCATTAAATCAGTTATGGTTCCTTAGATCGTTTCTTCCTACTTGGATAACTGTGGCAATTCTAGAGCTAATACATGCAGTGAGCCTGGAGCCCTTTGGGTAACGGGTGCTTTTATTAGACCAAGATCGATCGGGTTTCGGCCCGTATTGTGTGGTGACTCTGGATAACTTTGTGCTGATCGCATGGCCACGAGCCGGCGACGTTTCTTTCAAGTGTCTGCCTTATCAACTTTCGATGGTAGGTTACTTGCTTACCATGGTTGTTACGGGTAACGGAGAATCAGGGTTCGATTCCGGAGAGGGAGCCTGAGAAACGGCTACCACATCCAAGGAAGGCAGCAGGCGCGCAAATTACCCACTCCCGGCACGGGGAGGTAGTGACGAAAAATAACAATACGGGACTCTTTTGAGGCCCCGTAATTGAAATGAGTACACTCTAAATCCTTTAACGAGGATCAATTGGAGGGCAAGTCTGGTGCCAGCAGCCGCGGTAATTCCAGCTCCAATAGCGTATACTAAAGCTGCTGCGGTTAAAAAGCTCGTAGTTGGATCTCAGTTCCAGACGAGTAGTGCATCTACCCGATGCGACGGCTCGGACTGAACATCATGCCGGTTCTTTCTTGGTGCACTTCATTGTGTGCCTCGAGATGGCCGGTGCTTTTACTTTGAAAAAATTAGAGTGCTCAACGCAGGCGAGTCGCCTGAATAAACTTGCATGGAATAATAGAACAAGACCTCGTTTCTGTTCTGTTGGTTTTTGGAATACGAGGTAATGATTAAGAGGGACGGACGGGGGCATTCGTATTGCGGCGCTAGAGGTGAAATTCTTGGACCGTCGCAAGACGAACTACTGCGAAAGCATTTGCCAAGAATGTTTTCATTGATCAAGAACGAAAGTCAGAGGTTCGAAGGCGATCAGATACCGCCCTAGTTCTGACCATAAACGATGCCAACCAGCGATCCGCCTGAGTTACTCAAATGACTCGGCGGGCAGCTTCCGGGAAACCAAAGTATTTGGGTTCCGGGGGAAGTATGGTTGCAAAGCTGAAACTTAAAGGAATTGACGGAAGGGCACCACCAGGAGTGGAGCCTGCGGCTTAATTTGACTCAACACGGGAAAACTTACCCGGCCCGGACACTGGGAGGATTGACAGATTGAGAGCTCTTTCTTGATTCGGTGGATGGTGGTGCATGGCCGTTCTTAGTTGGTGGAGCGATTTGTCTGGTTAATTCCGATAACGAACGAGACTCTAGCCTATTAAATAGGTGCGGGGTTCCCAGCACCTTACAACCTTCTTAGAGGGACAAGCGGCTCCTAGCCGCACGAAACAGAGCAATAACAGGTCTGTGATGCCCTTAGATGTCCGGGGCCGCACGCGCGCTACACTGAAGGAAGCAGCGTGTCTTTATCCCTGTCTGAAAAGACTGGGTAACCCGTGGAACTTCTTTCGTGATTGGGATAGGGGCTTGCAATTGTTCCCCTTGAACGAGGAATTCCCAGTAAGCGCGAGTCATAAGCTCGCGTTGATTACGTCCCTGCCCTTTGTACACACCGCCCGTCGCTACTACCGATTGAATGATTTAGTGAGGTCTTCGGACCGATGTCCGGCGCGGCCTTTCGGTTGCGCCGGTCTGTTGGAAAGATGACCAAACTTGATCATTTAGAGGAAGTAAAAGTCGTAACAAGGTTTCCGTAGGTGAACCTGCGGAAGGATCATTAACGGATTGTGAAGGGTGAGCGCCTCAGCTGCGTCTGCGCCCGACACTTTCTGCCGCTGACCCCGTTTGGACGCGGGGTCGGCTTTTCCCCACGGGGCTGCCTGAATGTGGAGCGGCACCCCGTGACAAATTGTTGCGCCCAGCGGACGCCAACACCGCGACCTTGGACGGTCGGCCAGGTGGCGGACGCGGGTACAAACGGCGCAACGCACTCATAGGTCGGCTTTCGACCCGCCACTGCACCGTGGCTCGAAGCGCTCGAAATGCGCGACCCGACCGCTGCGGGACCGCCTAGTACTGTAAACAGGAGCGGCGGAGCGCGAACGGCGAGTCGTGGTTACGTCGGTAGAAGGCGAGGCTGCGCGTTCCCGAAACGCCAGCCGAGTGCCCTCCCGACCGTTCGAGCGTGCAAGAACGAGACCCGACAATCGCGCGGCGACTGCCAAGTACGAGAGGAACGGCACAAGCGTCGGCGGTCGGTCAAGGAACTGGCGATGTGACGGGTCCGCTGTGCACCAGTGCATACCGTCCCGCCGTCCGCGGCAAGCGCCTCCGCGTCCTCGGGTGACGGAGGCTGCCGGTCGGTTCTTGCAGGCGAGGGATCTCGCTGGCACCGGTTCGCGTTGACGCGCGGCCGGTCATGGCACGGCGATGCGACGGCCGAGGTGCGCAGTACTCGATGGAGGAACCGCACGCTCCGATGACCGTCCCGCCCTCCGCGGCGTATGCGTACCGACCGTAATGGTTGCAGCAGCGCCGGCCGGCTTTTGAATTCGCCACACGAAACACGGTGCGAGATCGCGGTTAGGGGAGCGTCGACGTTGCCAGGCGTTTTGCTTGCTGCCGAGGGAAAGGCGGCACGGCCACGTCGCGCTCGTCGCGATTAGCGGGTCTGCGCGCTTTGGGAAGGTGCCGCAACGACTTGCCGAAAGAGGAAGCACGGAAGAACGAGGGACTTGGACGTCCCGACAATTGAACGCACTTGCGGCCAGGCCCTTGCTGGCTTCGTTCTTCCGCCTCGAGTAGGCTCGTACGCGGCTCCGGCGCCGAAAGTGGTCCTTGGCACCGACTTCGGTGGACGTGGGAAGTGCCGCGCAAGTACGGCGCGCCTGGCTCCACCTGTTGGCTAAAGTAGGCAGCCGGATCGGCATTTTGGTGTGCGGTGGCAAACCGTGGATGCGAAAAAAGCTTGTGCGATTTCGTGGAACAAAAAGCGGGGGTCCCCCTTTTTATGCGGAGGAGACCGACCCGCCCGCCGTGGTGAACCGCGACGCCACGGTAAAAACGGGAGAGGCTTGTCGATGGGACCGTGCATCCCGCGCTCCACGGAGGCCGGGAGGCGGCCGCCCGAGGAAATGTGTAGCCGTCGAGGCCCGCATCTGCGTGCACTCTTATCCAAATGGGTGTACCGCAGGCATTTTCTGGTTAGGCGGGCCAATGAGAGCGAGCACACAACGATACCTACGGGTCCGGCTTGGAGAACCGGCTTCGACGCCTCCCGAGTATTTATAGAGGGGTGGACCACGAAAGCACTCGCAAGTAGCGGAAGCGAAACGCCGTCCGAAACACACCGTTTGCTCGATTTGCGGCAGCCGAAAAAGGCGCGGCAGAGTTTTGGAGTCCAAGCGTGCGCTGAAAAGCGCCCTTCTTGGCCACTGTTTGGCCGAGTGCCAGAAACGTTTGGTTTTGACTGTACGGAATTGAACAAACACTTTTTCACGACTCTAAGCGGTGGATCACTCGGTTCTCGGGTCGATGAAGAACGCAGCCAGCTGCGAGACTTGGTGTGAATTGCAGGACACACTGAGCACTGATTCTTTGAACGCACATTGCGGCCTTGGGTCTTCCCTTGGCTTCGTCTGTCTGAGGGTCGGATCACATATCAAGAGAGCCTTCGGCGCACAAGGGAACGTGAGCCGTCGACTCGTTTTGACCGCGTCGGCAACACGGACAGCACGCTGAACACCTCACAGCGAGCGCCAACAGCGGCCACTCAAGGGCGAGACGGTGGCGACCGTCGTGCCAGAGCCCAACCGAAACGGGGGCGACCGACTGCATTGAGGATGTGGCACCTCGTTGAGACCGCCGCAGGACTTCGAGTCGGAAGGAAGCCTGCAGGGAAAGTGCGGTCGAGGTTGCGTACTCCTCTCTGCGACCGGGCGCGCAAGAGCTGCGAGAGCCACGGACGCGCAACTTTAACGCACGGTAAACACGAGGAGCGAAAGCCGGCCAGCAAAGCTTCTCCAGCCGTGCGCAAAGTGCGCGAGATCGCAGCCTTGCGTTGCGCTTGTTGCCCTCGAAGTAAGCAGGGTGTCCCGTAGACCGGGCGCTCGAACACGCTGCGGGGCCGTGCCTCCTCCAGGCTTTGCCGCGCGAACAGGGAACGTTCGCGCGCAAAGCGCAGGGAGGTGAGGAGGCTGCGCCCGACGTTTGCGGTTCGCTGCGTACGCGGTTGATGCGGAGAGCACGGCGCGACGACTTGCCGCGAAGCGGAAAAAGTCTCCCGCACGAGTTGGCGAAACGTTGGCGAAGCTTAAGGCGTTCTCGTCGTAGTCCGCCGTCGGTCTAAGTGCTTCGCAGTTCCCGTCCCGTTCAAAAAACTGGGCCACTCCAGTTGGGGCGGGGGCGACGCTACACGAGACGATGCCTCTCGCCAGGCTGCGTGGCTGCCCTTGCGGCGGCGGCGACTGGCCTCGGCGGTGTTTGGGCTTTCGACACGGTCGTTTATCACGCAACTGCTCGGACGACGCACGCGCGCAGCGGAATGCCGCTTGCCAGCCTTGTGAAGATGTGACCCTGTACAGGGTTGCGGGCGCACTTGGTAGGGCGTCGTACTCGGTTCGCGATGGGTTTACGAACGTGTCCCGTCACTTCCACGTCACACCGGTTGTGCGCCGCACGCGTGCAGCGGGGAAGCCGATTGCCAGCCTTGTGAAGAAGTGGCCCTGTACAGGGTTGCGGGCGCACTTGGTAGGGCGAGCGCACGCGGTCGTGCAGGAAGTTGATGGAAGCGAATGTATCCGCTGTCGACCTCAG
>NW_027464800.1:165000-177500 GCF_043290135.1 Rhipicephalus microplus
GAAAGGAACGGCGCGCAGTAGGGGTTTAAAACAAAGCTGGTCCCAAAACCGCGCCAAGTACGAAAGGAACAGCGCGGTCGAGACTCGGAAGAAAAAGCTTTCAAAGTGTCGTAGCACGATGCACACTGCTGTTCGTGTGGAACAAACGTGACTACCGTGCTGTACGGTGGAGTTCTGTGCGCAAAAGCGGCGGGTGTGTTTCTAAGCACCACAGCGTTGTGTCAAAAAAGAGGTGCCTGAGAGAAACGCATGCGACTGCCGTGCTTTGCGGCATAGCACCGTGCGCAAAAACGGTGCGCATGCAAGAGGTGTCAGAGCTAGCGAACTTTTGCCACGAGCAACAGGTCACTAAAAGCCTATAGATGACGGTGTTGGAGGAAAAGAAAAATATCGAGAAAGCACTGCGGTGTGCCGTGCGTAGGGACGGGCGCGCGTGCCACATGCCGCCGAAATATGGGTGTCGGAGAAAACAGAGTGCCGCGCGTAACGAGGGGCGCGCGTGTTACAGAGAGATATGCCCAAACGCATGAAAGTGTACGCAGGTGTCCTAAGGCAGTTTTTTTTTTTTTTCCTCATTTTGATGTCGCCCCGGCTGACGTGGTTTTCGTTTTTCCGTGCCGCCCCGGCTGACGCGGTTTTCGTTTTTCCGTGCCGCCCCGGCTGACGCAGTTTTTGCGCCGCCCCGGCTGACGCGGTTTTCGCGCCGCCCCGGCTGACGCGGTTCCGACTTTGCACTTTTTGGCTCACCCCGGCTGGCGGCCCACTCACTCGATCGCCAGGTCTGTTTGCCCCGGTGGTTCCACCGCCAGGCTTAAGCGCGAACTTTTTTTGTTTGTTTTCTTTTGATTAAGCGCAAGCTTTTTTCTTTGTTTTCTTTTGATTAAGCGCGGGCTTTTTTCTTTGTTTTTTTTGCATTCGCCCCGGCAGACGCGGTTTTTGCGCCGCCCCGGCTGACGCGGTTTTTGCCGCCCCGGCTGACGCAGTTCGGACTTAGCACTTTTCGGCTGTGCCTGGCTGGCGGCCCACTCACTCGATCGCCATGTCTGTTTGCCACAGTTTTCCCGGTGGTGCCGCACCCGGGCTCGCCCCGGCTGACGCGGTTTCGTGCCGCCCCGGCAGACGCGGTTTTCGCGCCGCCCCGGCTGACGCGGTTTCGTGCCGCCCCGGCAGACGCGGTTTTTTGCCGCCCCGGCTGACGCAGTTCGGACTTGGCACTTTTTGGCTGAGCCTTGCTGGCGGCCCACTCACTCGATCGCCATGTCTGTTTGCCACAGTTTTCCCGGTGGTGCCGCACCCGGGCTCGCCCCGGCAGACGCGTTTTTTTTTTCTTTCGCCCCGGCTGACGCAGTTTTCGCGCCGCCCCGGCAGACGCGGTTTTCGCGCCGCCCCGGCAGACGCGGTTTTTTGCGCCGCCCCGGCTGACGCAGTTCGGACTTGGCACTTTTTGGCTGAGCCTGGCTGGCGGCCCACTCACTCGATCGCCATGTCTGTTTGCCACAGTTTTCCCGGTGGTGCCGCACCCGGGCTCGCCCCGGCTGACGCAGTTTTCGCGCCGCCCCGGCTGACGCGGTTTCGTGCCGCCCCGGCAGACGCGGTTTTTTGCGCCGCCCCGGCTGACGCGGTTTTTTGCCGCCCCGGCTGACGCAGTTCGGACTTGGCACTTTTCGGCTGTGCCTGGCTGGCGGCCCACTCACTCGATCGCCATGTCTGTTTGCCACAGTTTTCCCGGTGGTGCCGCACCCGGGCTCGCCCCGGCAGACGCGTTTTTTTTTTTTCTTTCGCCCCGGCTGACGCAGTTTTCGCGCCGCCCCGGCTGACGCGGTTTCGTGCCGCCCCGGCAGACGCGGTTTTTTGCGCCGCCCCGGCTGACGCGGTTTTTGCCGCCCCGGCTGACGCAGTTCGGACTTAGCACTTTTTGGCTGAGCCTGGCTGGTGGCCCACTCACTCGATCGCCATGTCTGTTAGCCACAGTTTTCCCGGTGGTGCCGCACCCGGGCTCGCCCCGGCTGACGCAGTTTTCGCGCCGCCCCGGCTGACGCGGTTTCGTGCCGCCCCGGCAGACGCGGTTTTCGCGCCGCCCCGGCTGACGCGGTTTTTGCCGCCCCGGCTGACGCAGTTCGGACTTAGCACTTTTCGGCTGTGCCTGGCTGGCGGCCCACTCACTCGATCGCCATGTCTGTTTGCCACAGTTTTCCCGGTGGTGCCGCACCCGGGCTCGCCCCGGCTGACGCAGTTTTCGCGCCGCCCCGGCTGACGCGGTTTCGTGCCGCCCCGGCAGACGCGGTTTTCGCGCCGCCCCGGCTGACGCGGTTTCGTGCCGCCCCGGCAGACGCGGTTTTTTGCCGCCCCAGCTGACGCAGTTCGGACTTAGCACTTTTTGGCTGAGCCTTGCTGGCGGCCCACTCACTCGATCGCCATGTCTGTTTGCCACAGTTTTCCCGGTGGTGCCGCACCCGGGCTCGCCCCGGCAGACGCGTTTTTTTTTTCTTTCGCCCCGGCTGACGCAGTTTTCGCGCCGCCCCGGCAGACGCGGTTTTCGCGCCGCCCCGGCAGACGCGGTTTTTTGCGCCGCCCCGGCTGACGCGGTTTTTTGCCGCCCCGGCTGACGCAGTTCGGACTTGGCACTTTTTGGCTGAGCCTGGCTGGCGGCCCACTCACTCGATCGCCATGTCTGTTTGCCACAGTTTTCCCGGTGGTGCCGCACCCGGGCTCGCCCCGGCTGACGCAGTTTTCGCGCCGCCCCGGCTGACGCGGTTTCGTGCCGCCCCGGCAGACGCGGTTTTTTGCGCCGCCCCGGCTGACGCGGTTTTTTGCCGCCCCGGCTGACACGGTTCGGACTTTGCACTTTTCGGCTGTGCCTGGCTGGCGGCCCACTCACTCGATCGCCATGTCTGTTTGCCACAGTTTTCCCGGTGGTGCCGCACCCGGGCTCGCCCCGGCAGACGCGTTTTTTTTTTTTTCTTTCGCCCCGGCTGACGCAGTTTTCGCGCCGCCCCGGCTGACGCGGTTTCGTGCCGCCCCGGCAGACGCGGTTTTTTGCGCCGCCCCGGCTGACGTGGTTTTTGCCGCCCCGGCTGACGCAGTTCGGACTTTGCACTTTTTGGCTGAGCCTGGCTGGCGGCCCACTCACTCGATCGCCATGTCTGTTTGCCACAGTTTTCCCGGTGGTGCCGCACCCGGGCTCGCCCCGGCAGACGCGTTTTTTTTTTTTCCTTCGCCCCGGCAGACGTGGTTCCCCCCCCCCCCTCCGTCTTTCTTTTTGTTTTTTTTTTCGCCGCGGCTGAAGTGGATTTTTCGGTGCCTCGACGCCCCGGTAGTCGCGGTTTTTCCGTTTCCGCACGGCCCCGGCTGACGCTGCTCGGTCACAGTCGCCTTTTGTGGTGATTGCAGACTTCTTGAGCGCGGGTGTTTTTTTTTTTTGTTGTTGTTGTTGTTTTATTACGCATTCGCTCCAGCAGACGCTGTTTAGACTTTTTGTTTCCTCTTTTATCCTGCGACGAGGTGACGAGGTTTATTCGGTGCCCCGCCGCCCCGGCTGAAGTGATTTTTCCTGTCCCGTGCCGCCCCGGCTGACGCGGTTGGGACTTCGCGTTTGTTCGGCCGCCACGGGTTTTGGCGCACTCGCTCGGTTGCTTGTTGTTGCCACTTGTTGCGAACCCAGGTTTCTTGAGCGAGCGCGGGCGTTTTTTCTTCCTTTCTTTCTTTGTTCTATGTGTTAGCGAATCGGCCTTTAATATCACACGAGGACTCACAACCAACAATTTTCAGTTTGAAGTGTAAAAAATCTGCAGGTGTTGACGTAACTGACTTGCCCCGTACCCTTGAGTACATCCATGAAGTTCTCGTAGTACTACTAAATCGCATTATTCCAAGTGGAGAAATTCCCATAAACTTGCAAACCTCTACACGAAAATCGGTGCGCGTGATAAAGTTGAAAATTATCGTCCGATATCAAATGTGCCTTCTATAACACAAATTCTAGGAAAAAAAAAAAAAAAAACACTTGTTCGCCGTTTTCTGCGCCGTGACTGGCAGCACTCCGGCGAAGCGAAACGGGGTCGATTCGAGCACGATATCGGCGTCTTTCGACGTGCTCGCCGGCGACCGTCGCACGAGTACGTCGCACGAGCGCGTCTGCCGGGGCGCCGTTTGCGAAGCCGACGCAAAAGTGGGAACCGCCGCTCGGATGATCGCCGCTTTCGGCAGAGTGAGTGTTGGCACTCCGGGGAAGCGAAACAGCGTGAATGCGCCCACGAAATCGGCGTATTTTGAAGTGCCCGCCGGCGACCGTCGCACGAGTACGGTAAACCGCGTCAGCCGGGGCGTAGTTCGGGACGCCGACGAAAAAGTGGGAAGCGCAACTCGGATCTTCGCCGTTTTTGCAGGAGTGAGTGGCGGCCCTCCTGCGAGACCAAGAAGCATCGATTCGTGCACGAATTCGGCGCCTTTCGACGTGATCGCCGGCGACCGTCGCTCGAGTAGGGCAAACCGCGTCTGCCGGGGCGGGCTTCGGGACGCCGATGCGAAAGTGGGAAACGCTGCTCGGATGTTCGCCGTTTTTGGCCGAGTGAGTGCTGGCACTCGGGCGAAGCCAAACGGGGCCGATTACGGCACGATATCGGCGTCTTTCGACGTGCCCGCCGGCGACCGTCGCACGAGTACGGTAAACCGCGTCAGCCCGGGCGGAGTTCGGGACGCCGATGCGAAAGTGGAGAACGCCGCTCGGATCTTCGCCGTTTTTGGAGGAGTGAGTGGCGGCACTCCGGAGAAGCCAAGGAGCGCCAATTAGCGCACGATATCGGCGTCTTTCGACGCGCTCGCCGGCGACCGTCGCACGAGTAGGGCAAACCGCGTCTGCCGGGGCGGGGTTTACGACGCCGACGCAAAAGTGGGAACCGCCGCTCGGATGTTGGCCGTTTTTGGCAGAGTGAGTGCTGGCACTCCGGCGACGCGAAAGAGCGCGAATGCGCCCACGAAAGTGGCGTATTTGGACGTGCGTGACGGCGACCGCTGCAGGAGTACGAAAAACCACGTCAGCCGGGGCGAGCGACACACGGCGGTCTGGGTGCTTATCGCTGCTATTATAGGGGCACCCCGGCAGACGCAGAAAAAAAAAAAAAAATTTTCGACCTTCTTTTTTGCTGGTCGAGCTCGGGTAACCCAGGTCGCAATGGGAGCCGCGCACGAAAGCGGCGTCGCGAGACGCGTTCGCGGTCGCTAGTCGCACGAGCTCGGCAACCGCGTCAGCCGGCGCGGAGTTCGGGATGCCGACGGCTAAGTGGGTACCGCTGCTCGGATGTTCGCCGTTTTTGGCCGAGTGAGTGCTGGCACTCCGGTGAAGCCAAGGAGCGCCAATTCGTGCACGATATCGGCGTCTTTCGACGTGCCCGCCGGCCACCGCCGCACGAGTACGGCAAACCGCGTCTGCCGGGGCGGGGTTCGCGACGCGTACGCAATAGTGGGAACCGTCGCTCGGATGTTCGTCGTCTTTGGCCGAGCGAGTGCTGGCACTCCGGCGAAGCGAAACGGGGCCGATTCGGGCACGATATCGGCGTATTTCGACGTGCTCGCCGGCGACCGTCGCACGAGTACGGCAAAGCGCGTCTGCCGGGGCGAGGTTTGCGACGCCGACGAAAAAGTGGGAAGCGCCGCTCGGATCTTCGCCGTTTTTGCAGGAGTGAGTGGCGGCCCTCCTGCGAGACCAAGAAGCATCGACTCGCGCACGATATCGGTGTCTTTCGACGTGCCCGCCGGCCACCGCCGCACGAGTACGGCAAACCGCGTATGCCGGGGCGGGGTTGGCGACGCCGACGCAAAAGTGGGAACCGCCACTAGGATGTTCGCCGTTTTTGGCAGAGTGAGTGCTGGCACTCCGGCGAAGCGAAAGAGCGCGAATGCGCCCACGAAAGTGGCGTGTTTGGACGTGCTTGACGACGACCACCGCAGGAAAACGAAAAACCACGTCAGCCGGGGCGAGCGACCCACGGCGGTCTGGGTGCTTATCGCTGCTATTATAGGGGCACCCCGGCAGACGCAAAAAAAAAAAAAAAAATTTTTTTCGACATTCTTTTTTGCTCGTCGACCTCGGGTGACCCAGGTCGCAGTGGGAGCCGCGCACGAAAGCGGCGTCGCGAGACGGCTTCGCGGTCGCTAGTCGCACGAGCTCGGCAACCGCGTCTGCCGGGGCGGAGTTCGGGACGCCGACGGCTAAGTGGGAACCGCCGCTCGGATGTTCGCCGTTTGTGGCCGAGTGAGTGCTGGCACTCCGGCGAAGCCAAACGGGGCCGATTCCGGCACGATATCGGCGTCTTTCTACGTGCTCGCCGGCGACCGTCGCACGAGTACGGCAAAGTGCGTCTGCCGGGGCGGGGTTTGCGACGCGTACGCAATAGTGAGAACCGTCGCTCGGATGTTCGTCGTCTTTCGCCGAGCCAGTGCTGGCAATCCGGCGAAGCCGAACGGAGCCGATTCGGGCACGATATCGGCGTCTTTCCACGTGCTCGCCGGCGACCGTCGCACGAGTACGGTAAACCGCGTCAGCCGGGGCGGAGTTCGGGACGCCGATGCGAAAGTGGGAAGCGCCGCTCGGATCTTCGCCGTTTTTGGAGGAGTCAGTGGCGGCACTCCGGTGAAGCCAAGGTGCGCCAATTCGCGCACGATATCGGCGTCTTTCGACGTGCCCGCCGGCCACCGTCGCACGAGTACGGCAAACCTCGTCTGCCGGGGCGGGGTTTGCGACGCCGACGCAAAAGTGGGAACCGCCGCTCGGATGTTCGCCGTTTTTGGCAGAGTGAGTGCTGGCACTCCGGCGAAGCGAAAGAGCGCGAATGCGCCCACGAAAGTGGCGTGTTTGGACGTGCTTGACGACGACCACCGCAGGAAAACGAAAAACCACGTCAGCCGGGGCGAGCGACCCATGGCGGTCTGGGTGCTTATCGCTGCTATTATAGGGGCACCCCGGCAGACGCAAAAAAAAAAAAAATTTTTTTCGACATTCTTTTTTGCTCGTCGACCTCGGGTGACCCAGGTCGCAGTGGGAGCCGCGCACGAAAGCGGCGTCGCGAGACGGCTTCGCGGTCGCTAGTCGCACGAGCTCGGCAACCGCGTCTGCCGGGGCGGAGTTCGGGACGCCGACGGCTAAGTGGGAACCGCCGCTCGGATGTTCGCCGTTTGTGGCCGAGTGAGTGCTGGCACTCCGGCGAAGCCAAACGGGGCCGATTCCGGCACGATATCGGCGTCTTTCTACGTGCTCGCCGGCGACCGTCGCACGAGTACGGCAAAGTGCGTCTGCCGGGGCGGGGTTTGCGACGCGTACGCAATAGTGAGAACCGTCGCTCGGATGTTCGTCGTCTTTCGCCGAGCCAGTGCTGGCACTCCGGCGAAGCCGAACGGAGCCGATTCGGGCACGATATCGGCGTCTTTCCACGTGCTCGCCGGCGACCGTCGCACGAGTACGGTAAACCGCGTCAGCCGGGGCGGAGTTCGGGACGCCGATGCGAAAGTGGGAAGCGCCGCTCGGATCTTCGCCGTTTTTGGAGGAGTCAGTGGCGGCACTCCGGTGAAGCCAAGGTGCGCCAATTCGCGCACGATATCGGCGTCTTTCGACGTGCCCGCCGGCCACCGTCGCACGAGTACGGCAAACCTCGTCTGCCGGGGCGGGGTTTGCGACGCCGACGCAAAAGTGGGAACCGCCGCTCGGATGTTCGCCGTTTTTGGCAGAGTGAGTGCTGGCACTCCGGCGAAGCGAAAGAGCGTGAATGCGCCCACGAAAGTAGCGTATTTGGACGTGCTTGACGGCGACCGCCGCAGGAGTACGAAAAACCACGTCAGCCGGGGCGAGCGACCCACGGCGGTCTGGGTGCTTATCGCTGCTATTATAGGGGCACCCCGGCAGACGCAGAAAGAAAAAAAAAAATGGGGACATGGCGTGCGTCACCGTGCGGCTTCGCAGCGTTGCCGAAGTCGCCGAGCCCTTCGACTGAGCCGAACGGCGGACAGGGAACGTTGGTCGGCCGTTCTAACCTGTCGGTGCCACGCCGAGACGTCGTTAAGGAAAACCGCGTCGTGGGCCTCTACGACGCCGTCGAGTCGTTGTACGTTTGGTGTCCAGCGTGTCGGCGGCGAGTAGCGGACACGTCGTTCACGACTTCGGTCTTTCGCAGTCGACGCGAACTTGCGGAGAGTCGTGGTGCCTCACGTTTTCGGCAGAAACCGCGGCGGAATTTTCCCGTGCGTGCGCGCACGACCTCGGTGCTGTGCCGTCAGCGTAGTGTTGCACAAACTCGTGGCCTACCCAAGGTGCGGTACGTTTGCGGCCGTATCCTCGGTGGGAATTTCGTGAGTAGGGTCGCAAATTCTACGACCTCGGCGGGTTTGAGAGCGACGTAGACTTGTGGCACGCTCAACATGCCACACGTTTCGGGGCACACCCGCGGTGAAATTTTCTCGAGTACGCTCGTATTAGGGCCCAAGGAGGTCTGGGTACTTATCGCTGCTATTATGTGGGGGTTCTCGTGAGCGGCGTACGCGAAAGCGACCGGGTGTCTGATATGCGGCGGGCTTCGGCCTCGTCAAGCGTGTCCTCGGGTCTGCTCCAGGGGAATCCACGGCAGTCGTCTGCAGCCTCATCCGCTTGATGCGTTAGGGGCTGGTTGTCGGACGGTGCCGTTTTACCACGATATCGAGGTGTGTTCCGTGTCGTCCTCGGGCGATTCAGATGCGAAAGCGCCGAAGACGCGGGCGTGACCCGTCGTCTGGCGGCTTTGCAGTCTCGGCTCCGTTGCTAGTTCCGGCCGGTCCACCGACAGTGCAGCGGGCTTGGGCAACCCGCACGGCGCGACCGAGTCGATGCAACGAAAAAGAGCGAGCATGAACGTGCTTCTTGCCGCACGGCTCCCACTCGTCTTTCGGGAAGGTTGTGCCGTAGCGAGCTCGAACGCCGTCATCTCGGAGTGCAAAATAAGCGTGTTGGGGCGCCTGAAGGTGGCCTCCGCCGCACACAGACTGCGTCCGGCCCGCCGAGGGCGAGGACGGACGCGCAGTCGAACGATTACCTGGTTGATCCTGCCAGTAATCATATGCTTGTCTCAAAGATTAAGCCATGCATGTCTAAGTACATGCCGAAATAAGGCGAAACCGCGAATGGCTCATTAAATCAGTTATGGTTCCTTAGATCGTTTCTTCCTACTTGGATAACTGTGGCAATTCTAGAGCTAATACATGCAGTGAGCCTGGAGCCCTTTGGGTAACGGGTGCTTTTATTAGACCAAGATCGATCGGGTTTCGGCCCGTATTGTGTGGTGACTCTGGATAACTTTGTGCTGATCGCATGGCCACGAGCCGGCGACGTTTCTTTCAAGTGTCTGCCTTATCAACTTTCGATGGTAGGTTACTTGCTTACCATGGTTGTTACGGGTAACGGAGAATCAGGGTTCGATTCCGGAGAGGGAGCCTGAGAAACGGCTACCACATCCAAGGAAGGCAGCAGGCGCGCAAATTACCCACTCCCGGCACGGGGAGGTAGTGACGAAAAATAACAATACGGGACTCTTTTGAGGCCCCGTAATTGAAATGAGTACACTCTAAATCCTTTAACGAGGATCAATTGGAGGGCAAGTCTGGTGCCAGCAGCCGCGGTAATTCCAGCTCCAATAGCGTATACTAAAGCTGCTGCGGTTAAAAAGCTCGTAGTTGGATCTCAGTTCCAGACGAGTAGTGCATCTACCCGATGCGACGGCTCGGACTGAACATCATGCCGGTTCTTTCTTGGTGCACTTCATTGTGTGCCTCGAGATGGCCGGTGCTTTTACTTTGAAAAAATTAGAGTGCTCAACGCAGGCGAGTCGCCTGAATAAACTTGCATGGAATAATAGAACAAGACCTCGTTTCTGTTCTGTTGGTTTTTGGAATACGAGGTAATGATTAAGAGGGACGGACGGGGGCATTCGTATTGCGGCGCTAGAGGTGAAATTCTTGGACCGTCGCAAGACGAACTACTGCGAAAGCATTTGCCAAGAATGTTTTCATTGATCAAGAACGAAAGTCAGAGGTTCGAAGGCGATCAGATACCGCCCTAGTTCTGACCATAAACGATGCCAACCAGCGATCCGCCTGAGTTACTCAAATGACTCGGCGGGCAGCTTCCGGGAAACCAAAGTATTTGGGTTCCGGGGGAAGTATGGTTGCAAAGCTGAAACTTAAAGGAATTGACGGAAGGGCACCACCAGGAGTGGAGCCTGCGGCTTAATTTGACTCAACACGGGAAAACTTACCCGGCCCGGACACTGGGAGGATTGACAGATTGAGAGCTCTTTCTTGATTCGGTGGATGGTGGTGCATGGCCGTTCTTAGTTGGTGGAGCGATTTGTCTGGTTAATTCCGATAACGAACGAGACTCTAGCCTATTAAATAGGTGCGGGGTTCCCAGCACCTTACAACCTTCTTAGAGGGACAAGCGGCTCCTAGCCGCACGAAACAGAGCAATAACAGGTCTGTGATGCCCTTAGATGTCCGGGGCCGCACGCGCGCTACACTGAAGGAAGCAGCGTGTCTTTATCCCTGTCTGAAAAGACTGGGTAACCCGTGGAACTTCTTTCGTGATTGGGATAGGGGCTTGCAATTGTTCCCCTTGAACGAGGAATTCCCAGTAAGCGCGAGTCATAAGCTCGCGTTGATTACGTCCCTGCCCTTTGTACACACCGCCCGTCGCTACTACCGATTGAATGATTTAGTGAGGTCTTCGGACCGATGTCCGGCGCGGCCTTTCGGTTGCGCCGGTCTGTTGGAAAGATGACCAAACTTGATCATTTAGAGGAAGTAAAAGTCGTAACAAGGTTTCCGTAGGTGAACCTGCGGAAGGATCATTAACGGATTGTGAAGGGTGAGCGCCTCAGCTGCGTCTGCGCCCGACACTTTCTGCCGCTGACCCCGTTTGGACGCGGGGTCGGCTTTTCCCCACGGGGCTGCCTGAATGTGGAGCGGCACCCCGTGACAAATTGTTGCGCCCAGCGGACGCCAACACCGCGACCTTGGACGGTCGGCCAGGTGGCGGACGCGGGTACAAACGGCGCAACGCACTCATAGGTCGGCTTTCGACCCGCCACTGCACCGTGGCTCGAAGCGCTCGAAATGCGCGACCCGACCGCTGCGGGACCGCCTAGTACTGTAAACAGGAGCGGCGGAGCGCGAACGGCGAGTCGTGGTTACGTCGGTAGAAGGCGAGGCTGCGCGTTCCCGAAACGCCAGCCGAGTGCCCTCCCGACCGTTCGAGCGTGCAAGAACGAGACCCGACAATCGCGCGGCGACTGCCAAGTACGAGAGGAACGGCACAAGCGTCGGCGGTCGGTCAAGGAACTGGCGATGTGACGGGTCCGCTGTGCACCAGTGCATACCGTCCCGCCGTCCGCGGCAAGCGCCTCCGCGTCCTCGGGTGACGGAGGCTGCCGGTCGGTTCTTGCAGGCGAGGGATCTCGCTGGCACCGGTTCGCGTTGACGCGCGGCCGGTCATGGCACGGCGATGCGACGGCCGAGGTGCGCAGTACTCGATGGAGGAACCGCACGCTCCGATGACCGTCCCGCCCTCCGCGGCGTATGCGTACCGACCGTAATGGTTGCAGCAGCGCCGGCCGGCTTTTGAATTCGCCACACGAAACACGGTGCGAGATCGCGGTTAGGGGAGCGTCGACGTTGCCAGGCGTTTTGCTTGCTGCCGAGGGAAAGGCGGCACGGCCACGTCGCGCTCGTCGCGATTAGCGGGTCTGCGCGCTTTGGGAAGGTGCCGCAACGACTTGCCGAAAGAGGAAGCACGGAAGAACGAGGGACTTGGACGTCCCGACAATTGAACGCACTTGCGGCCAGGCCCTTGCTGGCTTCGTTCTTCCGCCTCGAGTAGGCTCGTACGCGGCTCCGGCGCCGAAAGTGGTCCTTGGCACCGACTTCGGTGGACGTGGGAAGTGCCGCGCAAGTACGGCGCGCCTGGCTCCACCTGTTGGCTAAAGTAGGCAGCCGGATCGGCATTTTGGTGTGCGGTGGCAAACCGTGGATGCGAAAAAAGCTTGTGCGATTTCGTGGAACAAAAAGCGGGGGTCCCCCTTTTTATGCGGAGGAGACCGACCCGCCCGCCGTGGTGAACCGCGACGCCACGGTAAAAACGGGAGAGGCTTGTCGATGGGACCGTGCATCCCGCGCTCCACGGAGGCCGGGAGGCGGCCGCCCGAGGAAATGTGTAGCCGTCGAGGCCCGCATCTGCGTGCACTCTTATCCAAATGGGTGTACCGCAGGCATTTTCTGGTTAGGCGGGCCAATGAGAGCGAGCACACAACGATACCTACGGGTCCGGCTTGGAGAACCGGCTTCGACGCCTCCCGAGTATTTATAGAGGGGTGGACCACGAAAGCACTCGCAAGTAGCGGAAGCGAAACGCCGTCCGAAACACACCGTTTGCTCGATTTGCGGCAGCCGAAAAAGGCGCGGCAGAGTTTTGGAGTCCAAGCGTGCGCTGA
>NW_027464800.1:185000-197500 GCF_043290135.1 Rhipicephalus microplus
TTCGTGCCGCCCCGGCAGACGCGGTTTTCGCGCCGCCCCGGCTGACGCGGTTTCGTGCCGCCCCGGCAGACGCGGTTTTTTGCCGCCCCGGCTGACGCAGTTCGGACTTGGCACTTTTTGGCTGAGCCTTGCTGGCGGCCCACTCACTCGATCGCCATGTCTGTTTGCCACAGTTTTCCCGGTGGTGCCGCACCCGGGCTCGCCCCGGCAGACGCGTTTTTTTTTTCTTTCGCCCCGGCTGACGCAGTTTTCGCGCCGCCCCGGCAGACGCGGTTTTCGCGCCGCCCCGGCAGACGCGGTTTTTTGCGCCGCCCCGGCTGACGCAGTTCGGACTTGGCACTTTTTGGCTGAGCCTGGCTGGCGGCCCACTCACTCGATCGCCATGTCTGTTTGCCACAGTTTTCCCGGTGGTGCCGCACCCGGGCTCGCCCCGGCTGACGCAGTTTTCGCGCCGCCCCGGCTGACGCGGTTTCGTGCCGCCCCGGCAGACGCGGTTTTTTGCGCCGCCCCGGCTGACGCGGTTTTTTGCCGCCCCGGCTGACGCAGTTCGGACTTGGCACTTTTCGGCTGTGCCTGGCTGGCGGCCCACTCACTCGATCGCCATGTCTGTTTGCCACAGTTTTCCCGGTGGTGCCGCACCCGGGCTCGCCCCGGCAGACGCGTTTTTTTTTTTTCTTTCGCCCCGGCTGACGCAGTTTTCGCGCCGCCCCGGCTGACGCGGTTTCGTGCCGCCCCGGCAGACGCGGTTTTTTGCGCCGCCCCGGCTGACGCGGTTTTTGCCGCCCCGGCTGACGCAGTTCGGACTTAGCACTTTTTGGCTGAGCCTGGCTGGTGGCCCACTCACTCGATCGCCATGTCTGTTAGCCACAGTTTTCCCGGTGGTGCCGCACCCGGGCTCGCCCCGGCTGACGCAGTTTTCGCGCCGCCCCGGCTGACGCGGTTTCGTGCCGCCCCGGCAGACGCGGTTTTCGCGCCGCCCCGGCTGACGCGGTTTTTGCCGCCCCGGCTGACGCAGTTCGGACTTAGCACTTTTCGGCTGTGCCTGGCTGGCGGCCCACTCACTCGATCGCCATGTCTGTTTGCCACAGTTTTCCCGGTGGTGCCGCACCCGGGCTCGCCCCGGCTGACGCAGTTTTCGCGCCGCCCCGGCTGACGCGGTTTCGTGCCGCCCCGGCAGACGCGGTTTTCGCGCCGCCCCGGCTGACGCGGTTTCGTGCCGCCCCGGCAGACGCGGTTTTTTGCCGCCCCAGCTGACGCAGTTCGGACTTAGCACTTTTTGGCTGAGCCTTGCTGGCGGCCCACTCACTCGATCGCCATGTCTGTTTGCCACAGTTTTCCCGGTGGTGCCGCACCCGGGCTCGCCCCGGCAGACGCGTTTTTTTTTTTCTTTCGCCCCGGCTGACGCAGTTTTCGCGCCGCCCCGGCAGACGCGGTTTTCGCGCCGCCCCGGCAGACGCGGTTTTTTGCGCCGCCCCGGCTGACGCGGTTTTTTGCCGCCCCGGCTGACGCAGTTCGGACTTGGCACTTTTTGGCTGAGCCTGGCTGGCGGCCCACTCACTCGATCGCCATGTCTGTTTGCCACAGTTTTCCCGGTGGTGCCGCACCCGGGCTCGCCCCGGCTGACGCAGTTTTCGCGCCGCCCCGGCTGACGCGGTTTCGTGCCGCCCCGGCAGACGCGGTTTTTTGCGCCGCCCCGGCTGACGCGGTTTTTTGCCGCCCCGGCTGACACGGTTCGGACTTTGCACTTTTCGGCTGTGCCTGGCTGGCGGCCCACTCACTCGATCGCCATGTCTGTTTGCCACAGTTTTCCCGGTGGTGCCGCACCCGGGCTCGCCCCGGCAGACGCGTTTTTTTTTTTTTTTCTTTCGCCCCGGCTGACGCAGTTTTCGCGCCGCCCCGGCTGACGCGGTTTCGTGCCGCCCCGGCAGACGCGGTTTTTTGCGCCGCCCCGGCTGACGTGGTTTTTGCCGCCCCGGCTGACGCAGTTCGGACTTTGCACTTTTTGGCTGAGCCTGGCTGGCGGCCCACTCACTCGATCGCCATGTCTGTTTGCCACAGTTTTCCCGGTGGTGCCGCACCCGGGCTCGCCCCGGCAGACGCGTTTTTTTTTTTTCCTTCGCCCCGGCAGACGTGGTTCCCCCCCCCCCCCCTCCGTCTTTCTTTTTGTTTTTTTTTTTCGCCGCGGCTGAAGTGGATTTTTCGGTGCCTCGACGCCCCGGTAGTCGCGGTTTTTCCGTTTCCGCACGGCCCCGGCTGACGCTGCTCGGTCACAGTCGCCTTTTGTGGTGATTGCAGACTTCTTGAGCGCGGGTGTTTTTTTTTTTTGTTGTTGTTGTTGTTTTATTACGCATTCGCTCCAGCAGACGCTGTTTAGACTTTTTGTTTCCTCTTTTATCCTGCGACGAGGTGACGAGGTTTATTCGGTGCCCCGCCGCCCCGGCTGAAGTGATTTTTCCTGTCCCGTGCCGCCCCGGCTGACGCGGTTGGGACTTCGCGTTTGTTCGGCCGCCACGGGTTTTGGCGCACTCGCTCGGTTGCTTGTTGTTGCCACTTGTTGCGAACCCAGGTTTCTTGAGCGAGCGCGGGCGTTTTTTCTTCCTTTCTTTCTTTGTTCTATGTGTTAGCGAATCGGCCTTTAATATCACACGAGGACTCACAACCAACAATTTTCAGTTTGAAGTGTAAAAAATCTGCAGGTGTTGACGTAACTGACTTGCCCCGTACCCTTGAGTACATCCATGAAGTTCTCGTAGTACTACTAAATCGCATTATTCCAAGTGGAGAAATTCCCATAAACTTGCAAACCTCTACACGAAAATCGGTGCGCGTGATAAAGTTGAAAATTATCGTCCGATATCAAATGTGCCTTCTATAACACAAATTCTAGGAAAAAAAAAAAAAAAACACTTGTTCGCCGTTTTCTGCGCCGTGACTGGCAGCACTCCGGCGAAGCGAAACGGGGTCGATTCGAGCACGATATCGGCGTCTTTCGACGTGCTCGCCGGCGACCGTCGCACGAGTACGTCGCACGAGCGCGTCTGCCGGGGCGCCGTTTGCGAAGCCGACGCAAAAGTGGGAACCGCCGCTCGGATGATCGCCGCTTTCGGCAGAGTGAGTGTTGGCACTCCGGGGAAGCGAAACAGCGTGAATGCGCCCACGAAATCGGCGTATTTTGAAGTGCCCGCCGGCGACCGTCGCACGAGTACGGTAAACCGCGTCAGCCGGGGCGTAGTTCGGGACGCCGACGAAAAAGTGGGAAGCGCAACTCGGATCTTCGCCGTTTTTGCAGGAGTGAGTGGCGGCCCTCCTGCGAGACCAAGAAGCATCGATTCGTGCACGAATTCGGCGCCTTTCGACGTGATCGCCGGCGACCGTCGCTCGAGTAGGGCAAACCGCGTCTGCCGGGGCGGGCTTCGGGACGCCGATGCGAAAGTGGGAAACGCTGCTCGGATGTTCGCCGTTTTTGGCCGAGTGAGTGCTGGCACACGGGCGAAGCCAAACGGGGCCGATTACGGCACGATATCGGCGTCTTTCGACGTGCCCGCCGGCGACCGTCGCACGAGTACGGTAAACCGCGTCAGCCCGGGCGGAGTTCGGGACGCCGATGCGAAAGTGGAGAACGCCGCTCGGATCTTCGCCGTTTTTGGAGGAGTGAGTGGCGGCACTCCGGAGAAGCCAAGGAGCGCCAATTAGCGCACGATATCGGCGTCTTTCGACGCGCTCGCCGGCGACCGTCGCACGAGTAGGGCAAACCGCGTCTGCCGGGGCGGGGTTTACGACGCCGACGCAAAAGTGGGAACCGCCGCTCGGATGTTGGCCGTTTTTGGCAGAGTGAGTGCTGGCACTCCGGCGACGCGAAAGAGCGCGAATGCGCCCACGAAAGTGGCGTATTTGGACGTGCGTGACGGCGACCGCTGCAGGAGTACGAAAAACCACGTCAGCCGGGGCGAGCGACACACGGCGGTCTGGGTGCTTATCGCTGCTATTATAGGGGCACCCCGGCAGACGCAGAAAAAAAAAAAAAAATTTTCGACCTTCTTTTTTGCTGGTCGAGCTCGGGTAACCCAGGTCGCAATGGGAGCCGCGCACGAAAGCGGCGTCGCGAGACGCGTTCGCGGTCGCTAGTCGCACGAGCTCGGCAACCGCGTCAGCCGGCGCGGAGTTCGGGATGCCGACGGCTAAGTGGGTACCGCTGCTCGGATGTTCGCCGTTTTTGGCCGAGTGAGTGCTGGCACTCCGGTGAAGCCAAGGAGCGCCAATTCGTGCACGATATCGGCGTCTTTCGACGTGCCCGCCGGCCACCGCCGCACGAGTACGGCAAACCGCGTCTGCCGGGGCGGGGTTCGCGACGCGTACGCAATAGTGGGAACCGTCGCTCGGATGTTCGTCGTCTTTGGCCGAGCGAGTGCTGGCACTCCGGCGAAGCGAAACGGGGCCGATTCGGGCACGATATCGGCGTATTTCGACGTGCTCGCCGGCGACCGTCGCACGAGTACGGAAAGCGCGTCTGCCGGGGCGAGGTTTGCGACGCCGACGAAAAAGTGGGAAGCGCCGCTCGGATCTTCGCCGTTTTTGCAGGAGTGAGTGGCGGCCCTCCTGCGAGACCAAGAAGCATCGACTCGCGCACGATATCGGTGTCTTTCGACGTGCCCGCCGGCCACCGCCGCACGAGTACGGCAAACCGCGTATGCCAGGGCGGGGTTGGCGACGCCGACGCAAAAGTGGGAACCGCCACTAGGATGTTCGCCGTTTTTGGCAGAGTGAGTGCTGGCACTCCGGCGAAGCGAAAGAGCGCGAATGCGCCCACGAAAGTGGCGTGTTTGGACGTGCTTGACGACGACCACCGCAGGAAAACGAAAAACCACGTCAGCCGGGGCGAGCGACCCATGGCGGTCTGGGTGCTTATCGCTGCTATTATAGGGGCACCCCGGCAGACGCAAAAAAAAAAAAAAAATTTTTTTTCGACATTCTTTTTTGCTCGTCGACCTCGGGTGACCCAGGTCGCAGTGGGAGCCGCGCACGAAAGCGGCGTCGCGAGACGGCTTCGCGGTCGCTAGTCGCACGAGCTCGGCAACCGCGTCTGCCGGGGCGGAGTTCGGGACGCCGACGGCTAAGTGGGAACCGCCGCTCGGATGTTCGCCGTTTGTGGCCGAGTGAGTGCTGGCACTCCGGCGAAGCCAAACGGGGCCGATTCCGGCACGATATCGGCGTCTTTCTACGTGCTCGCCGGCGACCGTCGCACGAGTACGGCAAAGTGCGTCTGCCGGGGCGGGGTTTGCGACGCGTACGCAATAGTGAGAACCGTCGCTCGGATGTTCGTCGTCTTTCGCCGAGCCAGTGCTGGCAATCCGGCGAAGCCGAACGGAGCCGATTCGGGCACGATATCGGCGTCTTTCCACGTGCTCGCCGGCGACCGTCGCACGAGTACGGTAAACCGCGTCAGCCGGGGCGGAGTTCGGGACGCCGATGCGAAAGTGGGAAGCGCCGCTCGGATCTTCGCCGTTTTTGGAGGAGTCAGTGGCGGCACTCCGGTGAAGCCAAGGTGCGCCAATTCGCGCACGATATCGGCGTCTTTCGACGTGCCCGCCGGCCACCGTCGCACGAGTACGGCAAACCTCGTCTGCCGGGGCGGGGTTTGCGACGCCGACGCAAAAGTGGGAACCGCCGCTCGGATGTTCGCCGTTTTTGGCAGAGTGAGTGCTGGCACTCCGGCGAAGCGAAAGAGCGCGAATGCGCCCACGAAAGTGGCGTGTTTGGACGTGCTTGACGACGACCACCGCAGGAAAACGAAAAACCACGTCAGCCGGGGCGAGCGACCCATGGCGGTCTGGGTGCTTATCGCTGCTATTATAGGGGCACCCCGGCAGACGCAAAAAAAAAAAAAAATTTTTTTCGACATTCTTTTTTGCTCGTCGACCTCGGGTGACCCAGGTCGCAGTGGGAGCCGCGCACGAAAGCGGCGTCGCGAGACGGCTTCGCGGTCGCTAGTCGCACGAGCTCGGCAACCGCGTCTGCCGGGGCGGAGTTCGGGACGCCGACGGCTAAGTGGGAACCGCCGCTCGGATGTTCGCCGTTTGTGGCCGAGTGAGTGCTGGCACTCCGGCGAAGCCAAACGGGGCCGATTCCGGCACGATATCGGCGTCTTTCTACGTGCTCGCCGGCGACCGTCGCACGAGTACGGCAAAGTGCGTCTGCCGGGGCGGGGTTTGCGACGCGTACGCAATAGTGAGAACCGTCGCTCGGATGTTCGTCGTCTTTCGCCGAGCCAGTGCTGGCACTCCGGCGAAGCCGAACGGAGCCGATTCGGGCACGATATCGGCGTCTTTCCACGTGCTCGCCGGCGACCGTCGCACGAGTACGGTAAACCGCGTCAGCCGGGGCGGAGTTCGTGACGCCGATGCGAAAGTGGGAAGCGCCGCTCGGATCTTCGCCGTTTTTGGAGGAGTCAGTGGCGGCACTCCGGTGAAGCCAAGGTGCGCCAATTCGCGCACGATATCGGCGTCTTTCGACGTGCCCGCCGGCCACCGTCGCACGAGTACGGCAAACCTCGTCTGCCGGGGCGGGGTTTGCGACGCCGACGCAAAAGTGGGAACCGCCGCTCGGATGTTCGCCGTTTTTGGCAGAGTGAGTGCTGGCACTCCGGCGAAGCGAAAGAGCGTGAATGCGCCCACGAAAGTAGCGTATTTGGACGTGCTTGACGGCGACCGCCGCAGGAGTACGAAAAACCACGTCAGCCGGGGCGAGCGACCCACGGCGGTCTGGGTGCTTATCGCTGCTATTATAGGGGCACCCCGGCAGACGCAGAAAGAAAAAAAAAAATGGGGACATGGCGTGCGTCACCGTGCGGCTTCGCAGCGTTGCCGAAGTCGCCGAGCCCTTCGACTGAGCCGAACGGCGGACAGGGAACGTTGGTCGGCCGTTCTAACCTGTCGGTGCCACGCCGAGACGTCGTTAAGGAAAACCGCGTCGTGGGCCTCTACGACGCCGTCGAGTCGTTGTACGTTTGGTGTCCAGCGTGTCGGCGGCGAGTAGCGGACACGTCGTTCACGACTTCGGTCTTTCGCAGTCGACGCGAACTTGCGGAGAGTCGTGGTGCCTCACGTTTTCGGCAGAAACCGCGGCGGAATTTTCCCGTGCGTGCGCGCACGACCTCGGTGCTGTGCCGTCAGCGTAGTGTTGCACAAACTCGTGGCCTACCCAAGGTGCGGTACGTTTGCGGCCGTATCCTCGGTGGGAATTTCGTGAGTAGGGTCGCAAATTCTACGACCTCGGCGGGTTTGAGAGCGACGTAGACTTGTGGCACGCTCAACATGCCACACGTTTCGGGGCACACCCGCGGTGAAATTTTCTCGAGTACGCTCGTATTAGGGCCCAAGGAGGTCTGGGTACTTATCGCTGCTATTATGTGGGGGTTCTCGTGAGCGGCGTACGCGAAAGCGACCGGGTGTCTGATATGCGGCGGGCTTCGGCCTCGTCAAGCGTGTCCTCGGGTCTGCTCCAGGGGAATCCACGGCAGTCGTCTGCAGCCTCATCCGCTTGATGCGTTAGGGGCTGGTTGTCGGACGGTGCCGTTTTACCACGATATCGAGGTGTGTTCCGTGTCGTCCTCGGGCGATTCAGATGCGAAAGCGCCGAAGACGCGGGCGTGACCCGTCGTCTGGCGGCTTTGCAGTCTCGGCTCCGTTGCTAGTTCCGGCCGGTCCACCGACAGTGCAGCGGGCTTGGGCAACCCGCACGGCGCGACCGAGTCGATGCAACGAAAAAGAGCGAGCATGAACGTGCTTCTTGCCGCACGGCTCCCACTCGTCTTTCGGGAAGGTTGTGCCGTAGCGAGCTCGAACGCCGTCATCTCGGAGTGCAAAATAAGCGTGTTGGGGCGCCTGAAGGTGGCCTCCGCCGCACACAGACTGCGTCCGGCCCGCCGAGGGCGAGGACGGACGCGCAGTCGAACGATTACCTGGTTGATCCTGCCAGTAATCATATGCTTGTCTCAAAGATTAAGCCATGCATGTCTAAGTACATGCCGAAATAAGGCGAAACCGCGAATGGCTCATTAAATCAGTTATGGTTCCTTAGATCGTTTCTTCCTACTTGGATAACTGTGGCAATTCTAGAGCTAATACATGCAGTGAGCCTGGAGCCCTTTGGGTAACGGGTGCTTTTATTAGACCAAGATCGATCGGGTTTCGGCCCGTATTGTGTGGTGACTCTGGATAACTTTGTGCTGATCGCATGGCCACGAGCCGGCGACGTTTCTTTCAAGTGTCTGCCTTATCAACTTTCGATGGTAGGTTACTTGCTTACCATGGTTGTTACGGGTAACGGAGAATCAGGGTTCGATTCCGGAGAGGGAGCCTGAGAAACGGCTACCACATCCAAGGAAGGCAGCAGGCGCGCAAATTACCCACTCCCGGCACGGGGAGGTAGTGACGAAAAATAACAATACGGGACTCTTTTGAGGCCCCGTAATTGAAATGAGTACACTCTAAATCCTTTAACGAGGATCAATTGGAGGGCAAGTCTGGTGCCAGCAGCCGCGGTAATTCCAGCTCCAATAGCGTATACTAAAGCTGCTGCGGTTAAAAAGCTCGTAGTTGGATCTCAGTTCCAGACGAGTAGTGCATCTACCCGATGCGACGGCTCGGACTGAACATCATGCCGGTTCTTTCTTGGTGCACTTCATTGTGTGCCTCGAGATGGCCGGTGCTTTTACTTTGAAAAAATTAGAGTGCTCAACGCAGGCGAGTCGCCTGAATAAACTTGCATGGAATAATAGAACAAGACCTCGTTTCTGTTCTGTTGGTTTTTGGAATACGAGGTAATGATTAAGAGGGACGGACGGGGGCATTCGTATTGCGGCGCTAGAGGTGAAATTCTTGGACCGTCGCAAGACGAACTACTGCGAAAGCATTTGCCAAGAATGTTTTCATTGATCAAGAACGAAAGTCAGAGGTTCGAAGGCGATCAGATACCGCCCTAGTTCTGACCATAAACGATGCCAACCAGCGATCCGCCTGAGTTACTCAAATGACTCGGCGGGCAGCTTCCGGGAAACCAAAGTATTTGGGTTCCGGGGGAAGTATGGTTGCAAAGCTGAAACTTAAAGGAATTGACGGAAGGGCACCACCAGGAGTGGAGCCTGCGGCTTAATTTGACTCAACACGGGAAAACTTACCCGGCCCGGACACTGGGAGGATTGACAGATTGAGAGCTCTTTCTTGATTCGGTGGATGGTGGTGCATGGCCGTTCTTAGTTGGTGGAGCGATTTGTCTGGTTAATTCCGATAACGAACGAGACTCTAGCCTATTAAATAGGTGCGGGGTTCCCAGCACCTTACAACCTTCTTAGAGGGACAAGCGGCTCCTAGCCGCACGAAACAGAGCAATAACAGGTCTGTGATGCCCTTAGATGTCCGGGGCCGCACGCGCGCTACACTGAAGGAAGCAGCGTGTCTTTATCCCTGTCTGAAAAGACTGGGTAACCCGTGGAACTTCTTTCGTGATTGGGATAGGGGCTTGCAATTGTTCCCCTTGAACGAGGAATTCCCAGTAAGCGCGAGTCATAAGCTCGCGTTGATTACGTCCCTGCCCTTTGTACACACCGCCCGTCGCTACTACCGATTGAATGATTTAGTGAGGTCTTCGGACCGATGTCCGGCGCGGCCTTTCGGTTGCGCCGGTCTGTTGGAAAGATGACCAAACTTGATCATTTAGAGGAAGTAAAAGTCGTAACAAGGTTTCCGTAGGTGAACCTGCGGAAGGATCATTAACGGATTGTGAAGGGTGAGCGCCTCAGCTGCGTCTGCGCCCGACACTTTCTGCCGCTGACCCCGTTTGGACGCGGGGTCGGCTTTTCCCCACGGGGCTGCCTGAATGTGGAGCGGCACCCCGTGACAAATTGTTGCGCCCAGCGGACGCCAACACCGCGACCTTGGACGGTCGGCCAGGTGGCGGACGCGGGTACAAACGGCGCAACGCACTCATAGGTCGGCTTTCGACCCGCCACTGCACCGTGGCTCGAAGCGCTCGAAATGCGCGACCCGACCGCTGCGGGACCGCCTAGTACTGTAAACAGGAGCGGCGGAGCGCGAACGGCGAGTCGTGGTTACGTCGGTAGAAGGCGAGGCTGCGCGTTCCCGAAACGCCAGCCGAGTGCCCTCCCGACCGTTCGAGCGTGCAAGAACGAGACCCGACAATCGCGCGGCGACTGCCAAGTACGAGAGGAACGGCACAAGCGTCGGCGGTCGGTCAAGGAACTGGCGATGTGACGGGTCCGCTGTGCACCAGTGCATACCGTCCCGCCGTCCGCGGCAAGCGCCTCCGCGTCCTCGGGTGACGGAGGCTGCCGGTCGGTTCTTGCAGGCGAGGGATCTCGCTGGCACCGGTTCGCGTTGACGCGCGGCCGGTCATGGCACGGCGATGCGACGGCCGAGGTGCGCAGTACTCGATGGAGGAACCGCACGCTCCGATGACCGTCCCGCCCTCCGCGGCGTATGCGTACCGACCGTAATGGTTGCAGCAGCGCCGGCCGGCTTTTGAATTCGCCACACGAAACACGGTGCGAGATCGCGGTTAGGGGAGCGTCGACGTTGCCAGGCGTTTTGCTTGCTGCCGAGGGAAAGGCGGCACGGCCACGTCGCGCTCGTCGCGATTAGCGGGTCTGCGCGCTTTGGGAAGGTGCCGCAACGACTTGCCGAAAGAGGAAGCACGGAAGAACGAGGGACTTGGACGTCCCGACAATTGAACGCACTTGCGGCCAGGCCCTTGCTGGCTTCGTTCTTCCGCCTCGAGTAGGCTCGTACGCGGCTCCGGCGCCGAAAGTGGTCCTTGGCACCGACTTCGGTGGACGTGGGAAGTGCCGCGCAAGTACGGCGCGCCTGGCTCCACCTGTTGGCTAAAGTAGGCAGCCGGATCGGCATTTTGGTGTGCGGTGGCAAACCGTGGATGCGAAAAAAGCTTGTGCGATTTCGTGGAACAAAAAGCGGGGGTCCCCCTTTTTATGCGGAGGAGACCGACCCGCCCGCCGTGGTGAACCGCGACGCCACGGTAAAAACGGGAGAGGCTTGTCGATGGGACCGTGCATCCCGCGCTCCACGGAGGCCGGGAGGCGGCCGCCCGAGGAAATGTGTAGCCGTCGAGGCCCGCATCTGCGTGCACTCTTATCCAAATGGGTGTACCGCAGGCATTTTCTGGTTAGGCGGGCCAATGAGAGCGAGCACACAACGATACCTACGGGTCCGGCTTGGAGAACCGGCTTCGACGCCTCCCGAGTATTTATAGAGGGGTGGACCACGAAAGCACTCGCAAGTAGCGGAAGCGAAACGCCGTCCGAAACACACCGTTTGCTCGATTTGCGGCAGCCGAAAAAGGCGCGGCAGAGTTTTGGAGTCCAAGCGTGCGCTGAAAAGCGCCCTTCTTGGCCACTGTTTGGCCGAGTGCCAGAAACGTTTGGTTTTGACTGTACGGAATTGAACAAACACTTTTTCACGACTCTAAGCGGTGGATCACTCGGTTCTCGGGTCGATGAAGAACGCAGCCAGCTGCGAGACTTGGTGTGAATTGCAGGACACACTGAGCACTGATTCTTTGAACGCACATTGCGGCCTTGGGTCTTCCCTTGGCTTCGTCTGTCTGAGGGTCGGATCACATATCAAGAGAGCCTTCGGCGCACAAGGGAACGTGAGCCGTCGACTCGTTTTGACCGCGTCGGCAACACGGACAGCACGCTGAACACCTCACAGCGAGCGCCAACAGCGGCCACTCAAGGGCGAGACGGTGGCGACCGTCGTGCCAGAGCCCAACCGAAACGGGGGCGACCGACTGCATTGAGGATGTGGCACCTCGTTGAGACCGCCGCAGGACTTCGAGTCGGAAGGAAGCCTGCAGGGAAAGTGCGGTCGAGGTTGCGTACTCCTCTCTGCGACCGGGCGCGCAAGAGCTGCGAGAGCCACGGACGCGCAACTTTAACGCACGGTAAACACGAGGAGCGAAAGCCGGCCAGCAAAGCTTCTCCAGCCGTGCGCAAAGTGCGCGAGATCGCAGCCTTGCGTTGCGCTTGTTGCCCTCGAAGTAAGCAGGGTGTCCCGTAGACCGGGCGCTCGAACACGCTGCGGGGCCGTGCCTCCTCCAGGCTTTGCCGCGCGAACAGGGAACGTTCGCGCGCAAAGCGCAGGGAGGTGAGGAGGCTGCGCCCGACGTTTGCGGTTCGCTGCGTACGCGGTTGATGCGGAGAGCACGGCGCGACGACTTGCCGCGAAGCGGAAAAAGTCTCCCGCACGAGTTGGCGAAACGTTGGCGAAGCTTAAGGCGTTCTCGTCGTAGTCCGCCGTCGGTCTAAGTGCTTCGCAGTTCCCGTCCCGTTCAAAAAACTGGGCCACTCCAGTTGGGGCGGGGGCGACGCTACACGAGACGATGCCTCTCGCCAGGCTGCGTGGCTGCCCTTGCGGCGGCGGCGACTGGCCTCGGCGGTGTTTGGGCTTTCGACACGGTCGTTTATCACG